>NC_133790.1:337844-377420 GCF_003597395.2 Chelonoidis abingdonii
CCCAGCCTACGCCTTGATGCCATGGCTCATGAAGCCATACACAGGCAGCCTGGACAGTAGTCAGGAGTTGTCCAACTACAGGTTGAGCAAGTGCAGAATGGTGGTAGAATGTGCATTTGGCTGTTTAAAGGCGTGCTGGCCTCTGACCTCAGCCAAATCAATGTCCCTATTGTTATTGCTGCTTGCTGTGTGCTCCACAGCCTGTGTGAGAGTAAGGGGGAGACCTTTAAGGCGGGGTGGAAGGCTGAGGCAAATCACCTGGCCGCTGATTATGCACTGCCAGATACAAGGGCGATTAGAAGAGCGCACCAGGAAGTGGTGCATGTCAGAGAAGCTTTGAAAAAGAGTTTCATCACAGGCCAGGATACCGTGTGACTGCTGTTTTTGTTTCCCCTTGATGACCCCCCACTTGATTCACTCATTCCGTGTAAGCAACCCACCTTCCCGCTTCGATTACACCTTGCTTTCTAACAAATAAAGTCACTGTAGTTTAAAAATCATGTATTCTTTATTAATTCATTATAAAAAGGAGAGAATTAACAAGGTATCCTGGGTGTGGTTTGGGAGGAGGATAGGAGGGAAGGAAAAGGCCACTAAAAAAATTTCAAAGTAATGACAGCCTTTTGGTTGGGCTGTCCACGGGAGTGGAGTGGGCGGGTGCACGAAGCCTTCCCCCATGCATTCTTACACGTCTGGGTGAGGAGGATATGGAACATGGTGAGGGTGGTTACACATGGGCTGCAGCGGCACTCTGTGATCCTGCTGCTGTTCCTGAAGGTCCACCAGACGTCGGCGGATGTCAGTTTGATCATGCAGCAGCCCCAGTGTTGCATTCCGCCACCGCTGATCTTCCTTCCTACACCTCTGATCTTCCTGCTGCCACCTCTCATCTCGAGCATCCCTCCTGTCCTCCCGTTGGTCCCTCCTGTCCTCACATTCACTGGCATCTTTCCTGTAATTTAATACCACGTCCTTCCACTCATTCAGATGAGCTCTTTCATTGCAGGTCACTTCCATGAGTTCTGAGAACATTTCGTCTCGTGTCTTTTTTTTACACCGCCTTATCTGAGATAGCCTTCAGGATGGAGTGGGGAGGCTTGAAAAATTTGCAGCTGCATGAGGGAGGGAAGAAAGGTAGAGAAGTATTTAAAAAGATACATTTTACAGAACAATGCTTATACTCTTTCACGGTGAACAACACTGTTCACCTTACATAGCACGTGTGATTTCACTACAAGGTCGCATTTTGCATCTTAATATTGAGTGCCTGCGGCTCTGGTGTTAGAGATCTCACAGATGCAGGTCCGGGGAGCAGAATTCAGCTTGCATGCGTCCATAATAAGCCATTGTCTTTCGGCTTCTGCAGCCTTCATATGCCCAGTGCCCTCCTTTCCCAAATACCAAGCAAATCCCGTTCAGTGCTGCTTCTTCCTGTTAACATGCAGCAGCAGAAACCACCCTCCCGTCCAATTCTCTGGGATAATCTCTTTACCCCTCCCCCTACTGCGTGGCTGGTATCATGGAAGATCACTGCTAGCCAAACGTGAAAAAGCTGAGTGCCAATCCCTCCCCTCTCCCGTCCCTGCTTGGCTACTTGCAAGGAAGGATTTCTTTTAAGCAACAGGCAAACAGGCCAGTAGGAATGGCCATGTCTGTCCCCTTAATTAAATTCCTGAATTTCAACCAGGTTACCGTGAACGATATCACTCTCCTGAGAATAACACAGTGAGATAAAGAATGGATGTTGCTTGAATGCCAGCAATCACCGGGACCATACGAAGCTAGGCTTTGTCATGCAATGATACCAGATTACTTGGTACATGCATGGCGTGGTCAAGTGTCCTACCATGGAAAACAGAATAAGGCTGCCCTGCCCAGAAACTTTCTGCAAAGGCTTTTGGAGTACCTCCAAGAGAGCTTCATGGAGATGTCCTTGGAGGATTTCTGTTCCATCCCCAGACATGTTAACAGACTTTTCCAATAACTGTACTGGCTGTGAATGCATCTCAAGTCCTCAGGGCAAATTAATCATTAAAAAACGCTTGCTTTTAAACCATGTTTTATATTTACAAAGGTACACTCACCAGAGGTCGCTTCCATGGCTTCATTGTCTGGGCTAGATGCTTGGGGACGGTGCTGGGTAGGGTAATATCCATCTGGGTGGAAGAATGCATCCTGGACTCGTTGGGCAGAGAATGAAGTTCTGTGTTCTCTCCTGCAGCTCATTCCTACTCATTTCCCCTCGGTCTGCAGAAATCCTGCAGACACACGGGGCTGAGATTACCTAACCCCCAGCTCGGAATCCAGGGACTGGGTGGGGTATGAGATGCAGGAACCCCCTAGAATGCATGCAAGCTCAGCGTAGAAGCGGCATTCGTTTTTCCGGCCTTCGCCCGACCCTTGGTCCGTTTGCTTCTTTGGCTTTTTCTGGTAGGATTGTCTGTTTCCTTAAAACTTCACACGGCACTGTACTGAGTCCCTGTGTGGCCTCTCTGCATCAAGTGTCCTTGGAAGTTTTTCAATGTTTTTTCCATTTCATCTTTTTGGAACGGGAGTTCTGTTAGCACGGAAAATCTCCCTCCTCTCCATATAGCGATTGGACCGACCGTACTCCCATAGCAGTCCATGCTGGAGCTCTTTTTGATTCTCGGAAGATGTGCATTAGGTACTGTGCTGATTGAGCTGCTGCGTGGTCACCTGTGCTGGTGAGCTCTCCTAGTGCCGTGTCAAACAAGCAAATGAAACTTCAAAAGTTCGCGGGCTTTCCCTGTCTACTGAGCCAGTGCATCCGAGTTCGCATGAGCTTCCACACTAAGCGATCACCAATGGTCTGCACTCTGGGGATTAGCTCCGGAGGCCATACCATTGATTTGCTTCTGGGCCTACAGTAACCCTAATCCGACATGGCAATACACGATTCAGTGCTATCCTTTTCATCGGGAGGAGTACAGAAACCGGTTTAAAGAGCCCTTTATATCAATATAAAGGGCCTCGTTGTGTGGACGGGTGCAGGGTTAAATCGGTTTAACACTGCTAAATTCGGTTTAAACGCGTAGTGTAGACCAGGCCTAAGAGTGAGAATCGTGCATTCATTGCAACACTACAAAAAAAAATCCTCTCTCTCATTTTTCAGTTACTTTCCTTTATACATAAGATGCTGCCATATGACTGTGCATATGTCCATTTTACTGTAGGTGTGTGTGTGCGCCCCATGTACAGGTCTTGGTGATATTTTTTCCTCAGTAGTACCTGTTGGGACAGCTGGTGTGCCCTCTGTCACCACACACCACTGCATGGTGGTATAAGAGGAACCACCATGACTTCCCAACCAGTTGCTTACCACCAGTGGTGGTAATTCAGACTTGTTAACTCAAGTGCTTTCCTCACTCCTTTTCTGTATATAGATCCTGTTTACTTATTTGTCAGTTATAGTTAGTGTTGGACAATTTTTAGTGCTGGGTTGCTGCATTTGGTCTCTCTTGATACTTTCTATCTTTTGGCACAGCTACCGGAATGATGCTATGTTCATCAGGTTTTAAGTCCTGCTGGACCTCTGTGAAACCCATGCAAGTCAGTGACCCACACCTGACCTGTTAGAAATGTTTGGGAGAATCCCATGTTACATCTGCAAAGGTTTCAAGCTCCACTTGAAAAAAGATAGCGTGACTGGGCTTAAGTGCTTGCTTGTGAATGCAGCACTTTGACCCCTATCAGAGTCGTCACATGGGGTGAGTGCCCCATGTACATTTACTTCAGCATGGAGCTCTTTGCTGGAATGTCTGTGGCTCCTTGGGATTGTTCCCGAGTACCAAAGAAAAGGCTTAGGCATTTCTCTGGTTCAGTGCCTCGCTTGCCTGTGTTGGTACCCTGACGGAACCAGAGACCAGAAGAAGCATTTGTGGGATAAATCCCCTTCAGAATGCTTAAGGCTTCCCAAGAGGGGATTGCTGCCTCTGAAGCCTGTGTCAGATATTTCCCCTGAAAGACATTTATGACGCCAACAGAAGGTGCCAATCGCAGCAACCCTGGAGGCATATGCAGCCGCAAGAGACTTGCTTAGCTTCTTTGTACTGCCTGTGCTTCATACCTTGCTTCATCGAGATCGTGTGATGCTGCTACCCAAGCCTCCACAGAAATCCGTGTTGTTTAGAGGAAAGTCTCCCATGATTTCCTTGGTACGGCTGTCCTCGGGCTCGGACTAGGACTACGTCTTACCAGTCCATTCTGGATTTGAACTTCCATTGTCAGAAGCATCTGACTCTTTTCCTTGGACTTAGAGGTGAGGTTCTCTGTATCTCGCCCAGGATGGGGAACATACCTCCCCATCAGAATCGTTGGGACCATGGGCCATGCACTGGGATCCTTCTAAGGGTCAATGGCCCAGGCAAGGATGGGTCTTGAGCCCGTATTAATGGTCATTCTGGACATATTCTGGTGTACCCCCCCCCCCCATCTAGCCTTGAAGCATCTTGCTCACTGACATGGAGAGTGCACCAGAGGCATTGGTACCGAGAGCACCATTCCCTGGTACTGAGCATCCAGAAGCCACTCAGGCACCGCCAGCCACTAGTCACAGATTAAGTACCACCTCAGATGTCTGTTTCGTCCTTGTCACCTGATGAGGTGGTTGAGCAGTTAAGTGACACCACCAGAGGGACCACATTGCTCATCAAGATCTTTTAAAAATAGCGGCCTCTGTACTTGACATTCAGGGAGAAGAGGTGCATGAAAGCTCTCACAAGTTGGTGGACATCCTGGTATTAGCGACAGCACCATGGTGCAGCCATGAAATCATCATGGAGCCAGTCAAGGCCCTTAGGCAGGCCCCCTGCTCCTGGGAACTCACAGCAAAACGAGCTGAGAGGAGGTGCTTTGTCTCCTGTAAGGGATATGAACATTTTTACTCTCATCCCCACTCTGTGCTCTCTTGTGGCAGCTACCAATGAGCAGGATAGAGAGGGACAAAGCTTCTGTGCCAAAAAGCAAAGCCTCAAAGAAGCTGGATATGTTTGGTCACAAATTTTATTCCTCGGGAAGCCTGCAACTCAGGATTGCAAATCAACAAACTCTCTTGAGTCAACATGACTTTGCCCTTTGAGAGATAATCATGAAATTTAAAGAGAAACTACTTGAGGACTGTAGACAAAAGTTTGCAGTAATGGCTGAAGAGAGTAAACTGGTCTCTAGGACTGCCCTGAAGCACAGACTCAGCTACTTGAACCATGGTGTTGGCTGTTGCTGTGAGGTGTTCGTGGTTGCAGTTGTCTGGGCTACCTCTAGAGGTACAGCAGACTATCCGGTACTGTCCTTTCGAAAGTCCCTCCAGCTTTTCGGAGAAAACAGACAACAGGCTTCATAACCTTAAGGATTCCAGGGCAACACTCAGTCTCTTGGAGTCTATACCCCATCAGTAAAAAAAAAAGCAGTGTTGCCCACAGTAGCTATACAGAGAGCAGGGGTTTGCTCCCCAATCCCATGATCCACTAAGGAAAAAGGACAGATGTTATAAGAGATGCCTTCCACTGCTCTTCTCTTCATCATCGGTGGGCTTATCCAATCCAGCTGCCTCATCCAAACAGTGATTTGGATGGGTTTGTCAAGGACAGTGAACCTGTCACCATAGCCCCATCTGTTCCTTATTGTTTGTTACTAATCGCTTATCCCACTTCCTAAGTGCTTGGGCTCACATAAGTAAGACCTACCAGTCTGAAAGCATGGTGGAACTGCGGTATGCCATCCAGTTCAGTTCTTCTCCCCTACCCACCCTCTTCAGGGACCACTCCCATGAGATTGCCCTTCAACAGGGTGTCCAATCTCTTCTTCAGTCAGGGGCCCTAGAGGAAGTACTGTTGAACCTCAGGGATAAGGGTTTCTATTCCTGCTACTTCCTGATCTACTAGACAAAAAAGGTCTCAGGCCTATTTTAGACCTAAGAGAGTTGAACAAATTCCTGAAGAAAATAAAATTCCACATGGTTAGCATGGGAGCGGGAGTGTGCAAGTGTGTGTGTGACCCCCCCCCCCACCTGCTTTTGAGCTTAACTATCAGTATAATAAAAGTGCTGCTTTCTGTCAAACTCTGGTGGGTCATTAGTTCTCCCTAAGCTTACTAGCTGGCCCAGTTTTGGTTAACAGATCCTCTATGCAGTGGTTTGTAGCAGTTTCAAACAGAGCTAAGGGCTAACCAGTTTCCTCTCAGAAAATCTCATCTTGGATCTCTTCATGTATTTTTTTTTTTTATGCTACCCACTAGCTAATACAATCCCTCCAGATTGAGTATTGGCGCATTCTACCAGAGTGCAGGCACTTTCTGCAGTTTTCTTGATGCAAATGCAGATTGTAGACATTCGTAAAGCAGCGGGGTCTTCAGTCCACACTTTTACTTCTCATTATGCCATTTCCTGTCAGTCCAGACACAATGCCAATTTTGGATTGATGGTCTTGCACTCTCTGTTCAGGTAGACTCTGAACCCACCTCCGTATCTGTTTGCTTGTGTTACCTACAGTGGAATGGACATGTGCAATCACTCAGTGAAAAAAATATTACCTACTCTTCTGTCAGTGTTCTTTGAGATGGGTTGCATATATCCATTCCACATTGGAGTCTGTCCAGTATGAAGGAACTGAGAGGCGTTGGAGTGGCTCTGCCCTTTTATACCAGCATACAGTAGCGTATGGCAACAGAGGGCTCTCCAGCAACTCTGATTGGTGCCACTGAGGGACAAAAATCTCCAACATCTGTGCGAGGAGCATGCATGCATCTACGGTGGAATGTACATGTGCGACCCATCTTAAAGAACAACAGTTTCAAAAATGTAGGTAATGGTTTTTTAATATAATTTTTTGTTTCAGTTATGTTTACTTCTAATGTACAGCACTCTCTTAGTTGTTGAATATTAACATTTACGAATAGTAGTTATTCCTTGTAACAAAGTCTTTGAAGTTAGTAACAAAAAATTATCTCCCCTCATCTTCCCAGCGTTTGTATTTTCTGATCTTATGGTGGATGATCAGTCAGCATATCCCAGAGAATTGAGAGAGAAATATATCATGTCAAAAACTTTGGGAAGGTAAGCACCATACTTACTAAAATACTTAGGACTTATTTTCCTTTAGTTTTTGTGTGGATAATGTTTGAACTGTAACTAGTATTAACTATTTGCTATTATTTTAGTACTGTTTCAATAATACCATCCTAGGCACTATGGTAATACAAACAAAAACGTGGTGCTTTTCAGACGAATAAAAGACGAAAGTCCAGGTTCTGTCATTATACTCCAGCCACTTTTTGCCACCTAGGTGAAAATCTGGCCTTAACTGGCCAGCTGAGAATTCTCTCGGTGTAGGGCAGTTTTTACCTGGCATAAATCAGTGTATGTGTCTCCTTTGTCAGCAGCCCCACCATGGCCTGGCAAAATGGGCCAGAGTTGGGTGGAGCACACCTGAATTATGTCAATTCACAACTTGTTTATTTTTCATTAGAAGAGATCATAGCCAGTTAGAGAATCCAGAGGCTATGCTAACTTAGATCAGTGCTGGTGCTTATGCAGCTGGATGCCAATACAATTATACAGGGGGTCAGACCGTGTGATCACAATGGTCCCTCTGACTTTCTAATCAATTAATATACTGTGAGACTCAAGGAGGTGTAACTTGCTCCCTAATGCACTCAGCTCGGGGAGTGTCTCTGTGCGGGAGAGAATCAGGTTGTGGACTTGTGTCTTGCAGTGTTTACATTAAGATCAATGTATGAGGGAAATGGGCAAAGAGTGGCTTTATATGTGTGTGGGGAGAAACTGATGACAAGCTGCAGCAGTCAGATAATGTGGTAACTGAGGTGGTTTTGATTTTTTTTTTTTTTTTACATCTGTCCTTCACTGTAGTTTCCTTCTGCTTTACAGGGAGCACTTGTACATGCATATAAAGCTGTTAAAAGGAGGAGGTAGGATTTGAAGGCCTTGTTGAAGAAGTTTGTTTTGCAGAGAGTATTGGAAAAATTTTAGCATCAGTGATGGACAGTAGTTTACTTCCTCATATGATTTTTTTTGAGGTGTTAATAGGACAAATTAATTTTTCACTTCAAAGAATTCTTACTCCTTAATGCAAAGTCCTCTTTTCAGTTGCCTGTCTTGTAAGTGGTTAGTTACTGCCTATTTGAAATATGGTCCCCCTGAAAGTAAGTTCCTAGTGCTGTCTGTAAAATAAGTCTTTCTATTCTGAATGTCCAAGGGTGAAATAGAAGGTATTATATTTCTTTGTTAATAGGTGGCTAACAGCACTGGCAATAAATCTGAAGTTTAGCAGATTTGTTCATTCATTCCCAATCTATATGGTTTTGACATCTCTTATTCCACTGCTGGGCCATCAGAGTACGGGCTCCTTGGATTGCTGGGATTATAGCTGCCCGTTCGCTGCTTTCAGCTCTGAATGATGAGAACAGTTAAAGCTGGAACTCTGAATTATGGCATACAAGTAGACCTATATTCGTTAAAACAGCCAGGTTTGGGCCTTATGCTTCTAAATGACTTGGGTTTAAAACATACTTTTAATTGTGAAACTCAGATTTATGATTGAGTACTCACAGTTCTTCTTGGAGCGTTTGCTTCATGTCGATTCCATTCTAGGTGCGTGCGTGGTCATTGGAGATTTTTGCCTTAGTGGTATCCGTAGGGCCAATTGTGGCGCCTTTTGGAGTGCTGCATTCATGCGGCGGTATATCAGGTGTTGCCAGTCCTATGCCTTCTCAGTTCCTTCTTACCACCTGGGGTAGTTAGTCAGAGTGCCTTTCTTGCTTAGCAAGAGCTAGTGTTTTTTTCTCCTACAAACTTCGTGCCTTAGGGCCTTTTGAAAATAGTTTATGTATAGTATTAGTTAAGTAGTTGTTATGTGTAGTTGTTAGTAGTAGTTAGGGGCTAAACAGAAGTATTTTCTTCTGGCCAAAGGGTCACAAGCAGGGTCACACCTCCTCGACTCCCAAGAACAAAGAGGCCAAAAAGCTTGATCTCTTTGGGAGAAACATTTATTCGACTACCAGCTTACAATTTCGGGTGGCAAATCATCAAGTACTATTGGGCAGATATAATTTTAATCTCTGGGACGTCCTCAAAAAGTTCCAGGAATCGCTCCTGCAGAGTTTGGCCCAGGAGTTCGGCACTCTGATGGAGGAGGGCACCACGGTGGCCAAATACACCCTGCAAATGGACTGGGATGAGGCGGATTTGGTGACTTGAGTGGTCGTGTCGGTGGTGGTTATGCTGCGCAACTCCTGGCTCCAAACAGCAGGCCTCTCCCAGGAGATGCAAACCTTGATTCAGCCTTTTGACAGAGTTGGTCTCTCCTCTGAGCAGATGGACGTCAGGCTGCACGGGCTGTAGGATGCTAGAGCCACCCTTTGGTGGTTGGGTATCCACATGCTGCATTCTGCTTGTAAGCCCTTCTGGCTGCCCCTGCCACCATTGTTGACGTCCTTTTTCCTCCCCCTCACCTGCATAACCTGGGCCCGCCAAACACGTAGGGGGCCAAAAGTGCTCATTTTTAGAGCCCTGCAAATCGCGGGATCTGCTTTATATCTGCAGATGTGGATATCTGTGGACCATTTCCGCGGGTAGCAGTGCGGATGCAGATACAAATTTTGTATCTACGCAGGGATCTGATGGTAAGAGCCTGGTCAGCAGCTGTTAGGAACTGCAGCATGGATCCTCCACCTACCCTGGGCAGGGATACTGGGCAGGGGGCTGCTCGGGCCCCTCACCCAAGGCAGGTGGAGGGTCTGCTGCGGCTCCCCACAGTTGCCAGCGCGGCTCTCCTGGACCCGGCTCCGGCTGGGGAGGGAGATGGCTTGGAGCCGCAGCCTGGCCACGGTAAGAGCCATGCGGGCAGCTGTGGGGAGCCACGGCGGACCCTCCACTGGCTCTGGGTGCAGGGCTCGAGCAGGCCCTGGCAGGTCCAGAGGTCTCTCTCTCCTCCCCGCGGCCAGGCCAGCATGGAGCCCAGCCAGGGAGTCATGGCAAACCCTCTACATGCCCGCAGTGTGTGGAGGGATGGGACTCAGAGCAGCCCCTGGCTGTGTCATAGAATCATAGAAGATTAGAGTTGGCAGAGACCTCAGGAGGTCATCTAGCCCAACCCCCTGCTCAAAGCAGGAGCAATCCTAACTAAATCAACCCAGCCAGGCTTTTTCAAGCCGGGCCTTAAAAACCTCCAAGTATGGAGATTCCGTCAGCTCCCTAAGTAACCCATTCCAGTGCGTCACCACCCTCCTAGTGAAATAGTTTTTCCTAATATCCAACCTAGACCTCTCCCTCCACAACTTGAGACCATTACTCCTTGTTCTGTCATCTGGTACCACTGAGAACAGTCTAGATCCATCCTCTTTGGAACCCCCTTTCAGGTAGTTGAAAGCTGCTGTCAAATCCCTCTCACTCAACTCTTTTGCAGACTAAATAAGCCCAGTTCCCTCAGCCTCTCCACAAAAGTCATGTGCCCCAGCCCTCTGATCATTTTCGTTGCCCTCTACTGGACTCTATTCCCACAGCTGCCCACGTGGCTCTCCCTGACCGGGCTCTAGCCAAGATGCCTCAGAACCACAACCCAGTCCCCAGTGTAGAACCCTGCAAATCTGCAGATATCCGTAGATAATTTTTGTGGATCGCAGAATGGATGCGGATACACATTTGCATATCCACACAGGGCTCCACACATTTTGAGGGTGCACTCGAGAGTGACTCCCCAGTCAGCTACCTAGATCCTTCCCTTCTCTTCCTCAACTGTCTATGCCCCTACTGTTTGGCATGGTTGTGGATTAGGGTCTTGGATATAATATCTTGGGGCTATACTCTGCAATTCACAGCTGTCCCTCCCTCCCTGCCCCCTCTTCAGGGACTCTTTTCATGAGCAACTCTTTGTTCAGGAGGTCAAAAAGCTCCTGTGCCTGGAGGCTGTGGATGAAGTTCCTTGGCACATTGAAGGAAGAGGATTCTACACTCGCTACTTCCTAATCCTGAAGGCAAAAGGGGGCCTAAGACCCATCCTACACCTGCATAACCTCAACAAATATCTCAAGAAGTTGAAGTTCTGCATGCTCTCCCTAGCCTCCACCATCCCCTCCTTGGATCCGGGAGACAGGTACACCACTGTCGACTTAAAGGACGCTTACTTTCATGTCTCCATATTCCCAGGTCACAGGCGTTACTTGTGTTTTATAGTGGCAAGGCACCATTTCCAGTTCACCGTGCTGTCCTTGGGTCTATCTTCGGAATCGGCACCCAGTGTATTCACAAAGTGCGTGGCGCCAGTGGCAGCTTACCTGAGACGTCGAGGGGTCCAGATTTTTGACGACTGGCTCCTCAAAGGCAAGTGCAGAGGCCACGTGGCACGACCTTGGCTTGTTGATAAACGCAGAAAAGTCCACATTAACACTAGTTCAAGGCATAGAGTTTATTGGAGTGGTTCTCTACTGCACATGGGCCAGGGCCTTTCTCCTGGAAACATGTTTTCAGGCCATGCTGGACCTCATCTCCCATGTAGGGAGCCATCTGCTCACCATGGCCCACGCCTGCCTGCAACTGATGGGCCACATGGCCGCGTGGATGCACATGGTCAGCCATGCTAGACTTCATCTACAGCCTCTGCAAGCGTGGCTGGTCTTAGTCTATACCCCCAGCAGGCATGCCCTGGGCTGAGTGATCACGGTGCTGAACCATGTCCTTTCGACCCTGGACTAGTGGCTGGATACCAAGTCGATGCTGCAAGGAGTTTCCTTTGTGACCCCGTCCACGTTGCTTACCCTGGTTTCAAACGCATTGGATCTGGACTGGGGAGCCCACCTGGGTGAGCTCAGCACCCAAGGCTGATGGTTTCAACATGACGTAGCCCTTCACATCCATGTCAGGGAGCTCAGAGCAGTTTGCTTGGCCTGCCAGGCTTTCTTGTCCCACCTAAGAGGCAAGATGGTGCACGTCCATGGACAA
The DNA here is from genome assembly GCF_003597395.2 of Chelonoidis abingdonii. Classification (NCBI taxonomy): domain Eukaryota; kingdom Metazoa; phylum Chordata; order Testudines; family Testudinidae; genus Chelonoidis; species Chelonoidis abingdonii. The sequence continues at coordinate 349,813 of NC_133790.1, forward strand.
TACTGCTGTGATGTATTACATGAACAGGCAGAGTGGTGCCAGGTCTTTGGCCCTGTGTCGAGAGGTGCTCGGCCTCTGAGACTTTTGTGTGTGATATGCCATTCATCTAGTAGCCACCCACCTGCCCGAACCAAGAATGTCTTGGCAGATTGCCTCAGCAGGACCTTCTCGTCTCGCCACAAATGGTTGCTCCATCCGGAGGTGGTCAGCCTAATTTTCAACGGTGTGGGACTCCCCAGGTCGACCTGTTCATGTCCAGGCAGAACAGAAAATGCCACGTGTTCTGTTGTCTGCAGGGCAGGGACAAGGGCTCCCTGTCAGACACCTTCTTGATTCCGTAGTCGGGGGCCCTGATGTATGCCTTCTCACTGGTACCGTTGATCCGCAAGGTACTGCTAAAGGTGAAGCAAGACAAAGTGAACACCATCCTCATAGCCCCAGTGTGGCCTCGCTTACACTGGTGTGGCCTGCCATGGAGTCTTTCGGCAGCCACCTCGTTGCAGCTGTCTCTTCAGCTGGACCTGCTGTCCCAGGATCACGGCACTTGACAGCTTGGCTACTACGTAGTGAAGTCTGGACAAACAGGCATGCTCTGCTAGTGTCCAGCAGGTCCTGCTGGGCAGCAGAAAACCTTCCACCAGGGCCACCTACATGGTGAAGTGGAAGCGGTCTGTGTGTTGGGCCTCAGACAGGCACATTTGAGCTGAAGAGACCCTCTGCAGGATATCCATGACTATCTGCTGCACCTTAAGCTCCAGGGCCTGTCGCTCTTTTCAGTCAAGGTCCACCTAGCAGCCATTTTGGCATTCCATCCTCCATTTCAAGGCACGACGGTCTTCATCCATTCTATGACGGCATGGTTCTTGAAAGGTCTGAAGCACCTGTATTCGAATGTCTGGGACCCCATTCCCCTTTGGGACCTGAATCTTGTACTGTCAATGCTCATGGGTCCCCCCTTCAAACCCTTGGCTTTCTGCTCTCTCCTGGAAGGTTTCTTTCTTGGTCACTATAACTCCAGCCCGCCTGGTGTCCGAGATCAGGGCACTCACCTCAGGGCTGCCATATATGGTCTTCTACAAGGGTAAGGTCCAGATGTGCCCACACTCAGCTTTCCTGCCCAAGGTTGTTTCCCAGTTTCATACTGGTCAAGACATTTACTTACTGGTCTTCTGTCCCAAGCCTCATGCGACGGATGATGAATGCAGGGTGCATACCCTAGACGTCAGACGAGCGCTGGCCTTCTACATAGATAGAACAAAGCTGTTCCGTAAGTCAACACAGTTGTTGGTTGCTGTTGCAGACAGGATGAAGGGTTGCCCAGTGTCTGCCCAGAGAATATCGTCATGGATCACAGCTTGCATCCTCTACTGTTATGAGTTGGCAAAGGTGCACATGCCAGCGATTGTGACGGCTCACTTGACTAGGGTGCAGGCGTCATCGGCAGTCTTCCTGTCATAGTTGCCAGTCCATGAAATCTGTTGGGCTGCTACCTGGTGGTCCATCTACACATTCACAACTCATTATGCGCTTACTCAGCAGGCTCGGGATGATGCTGGCTTTATCAGAGCATTGCTTCAAACTGCAAGACCGTGCACTCTGAGCCTACCTCCATTGATACTGCTTGAGTCATCTAGAATGGAATTGACACGAGCAAGCACTCAAAGAAGAAAAAACGGTTACCCACCTCTTCATAACTGTTGTTCTTTGAGATGTGTTGCTTATGTCCATTTACCTGCCCTCCTGCCCCTCTGTTGGAGTTGTCAGAGTTGTCAGCAATAAGGAACTGAAAGGGTGTAGGGTCAGGAGTGCCTGTTATACCAATGCATGAGCGCAGCACTCCAGAGAGTGCCATGGCCAGCTCTATGGAAACCGCTAAGGCAAAAATCTCCAACGACCGCACCCGTGGGCTCGCACACACCTAGAACGGAATGGACATAAGCAACAAATCTCGAAGAACAGTTACGAAAGGTAGGTAACAGTGTTTTTTAGAAGCAGAAAATCAGGTTTGAAATAGTTTGCTAGCAGTCGTGTTACTTTCTGAATCAGTATCCTCTCTATCCCATGGTTGGAAGCAGGCGGAAGAACTGAAGGTCAGAGTATAGCCCCTTGTGGGACATCACTGTTTGGGTCCTCAAGTAACAAAGAGAGAAACAGTGACCTGATATTTTTAATATAAAATGTCTTTAAAGTGGAATTTTCCCCAAAAAGTCTTTGTAGATCATAAAAGAGCAGCAAAGTGAAAACAGAAGTCTGAATGGATTTGTACAGATTTCCTCCTATAATCTCATAATCAAAAATAAATTGGTTGCTATATGTGTTGCTCAGAGTTGTGCAACCTTGTGATGCAGGATTTCATGTATTATAATGTCCTTTTGCCACTGGGCTGTATTAATGGGGGCTGGGTGGACTTTGTGAGCTTAAGTCAAAATCGTAAGGATACATTTTGAGAGGTGGTTGTTGTGTTTTTAGCAATTTGTGCAGCTGAAATGCCAACAGTGCTTGTCCTCAGTATTCTCTTAATAGCTTTCAGTCTGGAGTTTTGGTTGTAATTTGATTTCTGTATTAGAACATTGGTGGCTACCAGCATCTATCCTAATCTAATGTGCCTACTACTGATGTGTCTAAATACTGCACACCCAGTCTCTTGTATTCAAAGGGTTAGAAGACAGCAGCATTCTGATCACATGTAATAAATATCAAGTACCAAACACCTTCTGTGTTTGATCTATTTTTATATGTCACCCACATATTGAAAAATGCTTGCAAGCTTTAACATAATACATTTTTATATTAGTGGTGCCTGTGGAGAGGTTAAACTGGCATTTGAGAGGACCACGTGTAACAAAGTTGCTGTAAAGATAATCAATAAACGGAGATTTATAACAAGCGCTGTGAGAGACACAGTAAGTATCTATTTTTTTCAGAGTAGAAGTCGTGTTAGCCTGTATCCGCAAAAAGAACAGGAGTACTTGCGGCACCTTAGAGACTACCAAATTTTTTTGAGCATAAGCTTTCGTGGGCTACAGCCCACTTCATTGGATGCATGCAGTGGAAAATACAGTAGGAAGATATATTTATACACAGACAGAGAACATGAAACAATGGGTGTTACCATACACACTCTAACGAGAGTGATCAGTTAAGGTGAGCTATTATCAGTAGGAGAGAAACTTTTTGTAGTGGTAATCAAAATGGTCCATTTGCAGCAGTTGACTAGAAGTCGCAATATTACAACAAAAAAACTTCAAAAACAGACTCCAATGAGAAAGTGCTGAATTGGAATTAATTTGCAAAATGGACACCATTAAATTAGGCTTGAATAAAGACTGGGAGTGGATGGTTCATTACACAAAGTAAAACTATTTCCTCATGCTTATCTTCCTCATGCTTATCTTCCTCCTCCTCCTCCTCCTCTCCCCCTGCCCCCCCAGTTCCTCACAACTTCTTGTCAACTGCTGCAAATGGACCATTTTGATTACCACTACAAAAAGTTTTTTTCTCTCCTGCTGGTAATAGCTCACCTTAACTCATCACTCTCATTAGAGTGTGTATGGTAACTATTAATTAATAGTCTAGTCCAAATGGTCTTGGTGTTTAATATGGCTCGATGCAGACTCCTTTTTGTTACCTCTTCTCTGAGATGGAAGGATCCTTCACCTCTTGTTGGGACAGACTATAAATGAGTTTTTCCAGAGACAGCCTGAGATCCAAAAGTATTTTAAATCAAAGCTTATTTAGACAGTCAAGAAAAGCTCCAGTTAACTCCATGATAAATTTTCTAAGAAATATGCAAGGTCTAAGGCTCTCTTGCTCTGGTAGGCCCAAATCCTGAAACCATCAGAATTAAAAAAAAGCCCTACTTCCAGAGTTCTGTGCCTGCAGGTCTTTCCAGGCTAATTATTTCATCCCTCTCCCCCTGACACGGTGCATCTCAGACCAGTCACAGCTGTCAGTTTCCTTCCTTTCTATCCTGTTGATGTTACCAGGTGCTTATTATTTTACTAGCCAAGAAGATACCCTATGTATCTGCATTTTGACAATAAGATTTGTACAGCTGTGCTATTTTGGAAACATTTCTCCGGTACAAGAATAGCCGGTTAGCTACCACGTATACGGAAACACCATCTCCCTTCCCTCTCTGTCCCTCATCCTACCACAGTTGCTTGTCTGATTTTAATCTCTTCCTATAGCACTTGAAAGGCTCCTTTGATTCTGTTGCATTTATAGTTACTCTTTTCTTTGTATAAACCTTGGTAATTTACTTGTTAAGGGCTTCTTGATTATGGGGTACATACAAAAAAAGAATTCAGTGGACTACATCTCCTATGATGTACCAAGAGGTGAGACCGTGTTGCATTGTGAAAGTTGTAGTCTAACCAGGGAGCCCAGCCATACAGGAAAATGGGAGCCTGAGGCACCCGAACTATTACTCCCATGAGGTACTGTGGCAGCATTTCAGAATAAAATTAGTTCAGTTTTGGGCCAAAATTAGATTTTTTTTGTTTTTTTCATCAAATACATCAAAATTTCCCATGGAAGATTTTAAGTTAAGGAATTCTTTTTCCATTTTTGTTGAAATTTTCAGCAGATTTTTTTTTTTCTGATGAGCTCTGTTATTTACATTGTAGCCACCTTTAAATTGTTAGGATGGAGCAAATGTATGTTGTGTTTTCATAGGTACATTGCTGCAAAAGTCTCTGTATAAACAGTATTACTGCTTGCTCTATCTGACACTTCAGTTATCTTTTAAATAGGATCCAGCTTTTAATGTTAATACTGAAATTGAGATTTTGAAGAAAATAAATCATGTGAGTATAGTCTTAAAATCTGATTGATCTTTTAATGTATATTCTGATTTTTCTTGCTTGCCCTCCTTCTTTTGGGGTTACTGTAGTCTGGTATCTAATGCTCCAGTTACAGTTAGGAGGCACAGCTTTTTAATTTTAATTTTGTCTTTTCCTGATTGGGTAGCAATGGCCACTTATTATGACTATTGTAGATAAGGTTACAAAACACTTTCTGTTCTACCCCGTATCTTTACATTCTTGTTGTAACTTTTCCAAAACTTGCATGTCTGAAATTCAAATGTGGATTGAAATTTTCTTTACTTGGTCTCTGCTTGAACCACCTGCATCAGAAAATAAGACTTTCCTTGATACCTCTTTCCTGTGAATATTGCTAGATGGCCAAGCTTGCTGACCTAGCTTTGGCCTGGACCAGAGGTCGGCAACCTATGGCACCCGTGCCAAAGATGGCACGCGAGCCAGTTTTTAATGGCATGCAGCTGCCTGCTGGGACTCCGAATGTCATTAAAAATCCTGTCGACATGGCAAGCTACGGGGTCTGTGGTCCTGGGCCGGAGCGCTGGCCGAGCGCAGCAAGCTGGCGGCCTCTCCCCCGCTTTCCCCCAGAGCCCTGCCGCCACGCGCGCAGAGCTCTGGAGGTCTGGGGCTGCGCACTCCCACGGGGCAGTGTTTGGCTCCGTGTGGAGGGAAAGACGCTCCCCGCTCATCAGGAGCCCTACCGCCGCATGCTTAGCGCTCTGAGGGGCGGAGTGGAGCAGGGCTGCGCGCGGGGGTGGCGGTGGCGGCGGCGGCGGCAGCAGGGCTCCGGAGGAGCGAGGAGCCTCATGGTAAGGGCGGTCCAGGGCTGGGTGGGGGCAGTCAAGGGACAGGGAGCAGGATGGGGGTGGTTGGGGTTGTAACAATCAGAGTGGTGTGGTTCCAGATCTATGTCAAGGAAACTTGTGCTTAGCTGCCGCACCTTGCACCGGAGTTCTTGAGGCGTAGAGCGCAGGGAAGGGTAGGACTGTGGGTCGGCGTTCAGCTAGCAAGATGGTCTGATTAGCTCGATCGCGCGGACGGTTAAGGCGTGTCGGGCTGTGCCGTCTGCGGCGACAGTGGATCCCAGGGTCGACGGCGGTGTTGAGCGCATGCTGACCGTGGGGGTTCTCTGGAGGGGGCAGTCAGGGAGCAGGGGATTGGATGGGGCATATGAGTCCCGAGGTCTATTTGGGGGGTGGATAGGAGTCAGGGCACTCAGGGGACAGGGAGGGTCCTGGGGGAACAGTTAGGGTGCGGTGGGTCTCTGGAGGGGGTAGTCAGGGGACAAGGAGCTGGGGTGTTGGATGAGTCGGGAGTTCTGGGGGGACCGCCAGGAGGTAGGGGTGTGGAGAGGGGTTGGGGCAGGCAGGGAGCGGGTGGGGGGTGTTGTATGGGTCCAGAGTTCTGGGGATCCTGTCAGGGAGCGGGAAGCGGTTAGATAGGCGTGGGAGTCCAGGAGGTCTGTCTGAGTGTGGGGGTATGGATAAGGGTTGGGGCAGTCAGGGGACAGGTAGGGGGTAGGATCCTAGGGGGGCAGTCAGGAGATAAGGGGCAGGGAGGCTTAGATAGGGGGTGGGGTCCCAGGAGGGGGTGGTCGGGACAAGGAGTGGGGGGGGTGGAGGTTCTGGGGGGTGCAGTCACCCAGCCCTCTGCCCTGAGTCCTGATCCTCCCCGCCCACACACACTCCCAGCCCTCTGCCCTGAGCCCTACACACCCCCAGGCCCCTGCCTTGAACCCTGTACCACCCAGCCCTGAGCCCTGTACCACCCAGCCCTCTGTTGACTCCTTGACCCCGCCTCTCATGACCTCAGCCCTGACTGGCACCTCCACACATACCCAGCCCCCCTACCCTGACACCTGCACCCCCCTCAGATGCCCTCAGCCCTCTGCCCGGACTCTTGCACCTCCCACATCTCCAGCCCCCTCCACATCCCATGCACCCTGCACATCCCCTCCCCCACCCTGAGCACCAAATGGGAGCCCCTACACCCCCACTCACATTCCCACCTGCACCCCTCACACCACATGGGAGCTGTCCAGGTAAGTGCCCCACACCCAAACCTCCTGCCCCAACCCGGAGCCCCCTCCTTCATTCTAGCTCCTGGCCAGACCCTTCACCCCGAGCCCTGTGCTTGGTCCACTCCAACTCTCAGCTCAATGCAGAGAGAGGAAGAGATGGGCCAGAACCAGGGAGAAGGTAGGTACCCACTGTATGTGGGCAGGGCCGGGACCCCGGCTGGCAGGAGCTGGAGGATGGAACCCCTGAGCGGCAGTGAGCTGAGCCGCTCAGCCCCCTGCCGGTCTGGAGTCCCAGCCGCCAGCCCTGCACAGCCCGCTGCCGGTCTGGGTTTCTGGCTGCCAGACCCTTCCCAGCTGGCGTCCTGGCCGCAGGCCCCACTTAGCCCACTGCCGGCCTAGGTGAACAGAACCCCAGACCAGCAGCAAGCTGAGTGGGTCGGTGGTGTAAGATCAACATTTTAATTTAATTTTAAATGAAGCTTCTTAAACATTTTGAAAACCTTGTTTATTTTACAATGCAACACTAGTTTAGTTATATAATATATAGACTTGTAGAGAGAGACTTTCTAAAAACATTAAAATGTATGACCGGCACACGAAACCTTAAATTAGAGTGAATAAATGAAGACTCGGCACACCGCTTCTGAAAGGTTGCCGACCCCTGGCCTAGACCAAATCTCCACAGAACCACATGGTTGAAACTGCTTCTGGAAAGAGACTCTAATCCAGGGTAGTCAAGTATTATTTTTTGTGTGTCAAGGTATAGTCAAGGTCCAGACTCCAGAGGAAATAAAGAAAAAACCCCAAAAACAAACACACACAAAAATTGATAAGTAAATAAAGACATTTCAGAGTCTATTCAAAAATGTCTGGTGGCCCAGATTAGGCCCGTGGAGCACCTATTGACTACCCTTGTCTAGTCAATCAAATCTTCCAGTGTGGGAATCTTCAGATCTGAGTTAATTTGATAACATTGTTTAAAACTTTCCATTGACTTAAATAATAAACCCCACAAAAGTGGTACACTTCCAAATATCTTAGACACGACATCAATTTGAAATTGAGTAAATTTAATTGGAAAAAAATTAAGCCTTATACCTGCTCCTGAATTCCTTTGGCAATTTTAGCGAATTTACTAAATTTTACCCTTTTTTTTAAAAAAAAACAAAAACTCTATCTCCCTTTTGCTGTATGTAAACCCCCCACAAAAGGGGAAGTCAAGTACAGTGGAATAGTATAATTGACTAGGCAGAATGCACTGGCAGAGCTGTGTGGGAACTCATCATAAGAATAAAAAGGGGGGTTTCAGATTGTGATTGAGGTTCATTGAGAGAAATGTGGTTGGGGAAAACTTCCATGGCACATGTTTGCACTAAGCAGACAGCCTGTCACATTAGTCTCACTATGATTAATATAAAATTCACTTGCACTTTTTTTTTTTTTTTTGAAAGAGAACCCTATATCAGCGTAGTGTCCTGCCATGTATACCTTGGATTGCACACCATTCTGAAATTATTTTCTTGGATAATATTTTCTTGTAATATTAGTTCTCATAAAATGATTGTGTCATTCTGTTGTTTTCTTCCTCTTTTGCTAGCCCTGCTTAATCAAGATAAAAAACTTCTTTGATGCAGAAGATTATTATATTGTTTTGGAATTGTAAGTAATTTGCATTCAATTTGTTCCAGAGTAAATGTTTTACTGCCGTAAATAAAATAATGTAACTTGAACCTGACTTTATGATTATCTCAGGTGCTATCCAAAACCTTGGTAAAACTGGGGGTTAGGACAGACAGGAAAGTCATTCTTTTGGAGCTGTAGAGACACTCCACTCCTGCAGGATTCTCCACCCGATCATCCTGATCAATTGCAGCTGCTCTGAGTGGATCACATAAGTAGAGAGAGTTTTAAAAAGAGCACAGGCCTGGATCATTGAGAGCTTTACTGTTCGAGATCTGCTTCTTAACCTGGATCTGGAACTTGTTGGGGAGCCAGAGACGGGTAAGTGGGTGACCAGATGATGAACCAGTTGCAGCTGCTGCATGGCCTTCACTGTCAGTCCCAGGAAGTACAGTCTGAAGATGATGAGAGCAGGGATTGTTGTATCTGCAGGTTTGTGTGATGAGAAGGGTGAAGTCTCCTGGCTACCCAAAGAGGATAGAAGGTGTTCCAAGGCTTTGTGCTACATTGACAAGCAATGGCCAGATGGTCTTTTAGAAGGTGAACTTCCTTGGAATAGTGCTTCTGCTTTCGTGGGTTTAGTTTCAGCCAGCTGAAGACCAATTTATTTTTACTTTGCAGGTCACGTTTAAGACTTTATAAACATGTGCCCAATGGATGCATTTCAGAAAATGAATATACTTTACGTTTCAGTGGGTTCTTTTTGCTTAGAGAAGCTTTTCAGTCTCAGGCTTTCCCAGTGAGGTCTAACTTATGAAACCAGTATATTGAATCTCTTTCTGTACTTCTGTTTCAGGATGGAAGGAGGAGAGTTATATGACAGAGTGTCGAGATCAACCAGAATGAAAGAAGCTACCTGCAAGCTCTATTTTTATCAGATGCTGTTGGCTGTAAAGGTAAATAGTTCTGAATTTGTATAAATTAAAAAATGTTCTTTCTCTGACTGTGCAATCAGTGTAACTTCTTTAATTCTATCATTTGTGCTTGCATGTGTTTTTACAGCAGTAAGTGAACTCTTCTTATTATTCATAGAAGAGATTTAGGCCAGTGTTCCTTTTAGTTATTACGCTAACCAACCTGGAAAGGTTCCACTCTCTTCCACAGGGGTGGGCAGACTACGGCCTGCGGGCAGAATCCAGCCTGCAAGCCATTTTAATCTGGCCCTCGAGTTCCCACTGGGGAGTGGGGTCTGGGACTTGCCCTGCTCCGGCACTCCAGCCGGTGAGCAGGGTTGGGGACCGCTCCATGCGGCTCCCAGAAGCAGCAGGATGGCCCCCTTCAGGCTGCTACACATAGGGGTATCCAGGGGGCACCGCTCTGCACGCTGCCCCTGCCCCAAGCGCTGTCAGACCCACCCTCAGTAACCTCCTCCAGCTGCAGGAAGCTCAGCATCCTCTCCTGCTTCCTGCCCCCTTTGCTCCTCAGCTGCAGAGGGAGGGGTCAATGGACGGGGAGCTGCTCCCCCCTCCACCCAACCCCTGTGCTCCCATACCCAGACACCCCCACCAAGCCTCACCCCGTACACCCAGAAACCCCCCTAGCCATCCATACCCAGACCCTACCACACTGAACCTCAACCCCTGCATCTGGAGCCCCCTTGCCTCCAGACCCCAACCCCTTTAGCCACCCCCTCCACTGAACTCAACCCCCTACCCTGATGAGCCCCACCCCCTGCACCACCCTGAGTCCCCACATCCTGACCCCCACACCACTGACCCCCAACTGGCTGCACTCAGACTCCCACCAAGCCCCACTCCCCCAGCACCCAGACCCTCCTGTTGAGATCCCCCACACCCCTCCGCTGAGCCCCAACCACATTCACCTGGAAGCCCCTGCAGAGTCCAATTGCCCCTGCTCCTGGAACGCCCCCCAATGAGCCTCTGTGCATTCAGATCCCCCCCAACACCTAGACCCACCCCCACTGAGCTGCCTGCACCCAGATTGTCTCCCACAGAATCCTCTCACCCCACACCAGGATCCCCCCATACTGAGCCCCTCCATACTTGGATCTGTCCTTGTTGAGACTGCCTGCCTCACAACTGGTGCTCCTGGCACAGCGGGGCAGGGCCCCAGGGTGTTTCTGGGGCAGACCCAGGCCTTGTGCTTTATCAGGGTCGGGCACAGCCTCACCACTCAATCTGTGTCCCGGGGGTGGAGGATGGGGAGGCTGCAGGGTGATCTCCCACCTGTGTACAGCCAGTGGCCAGTGCTCGCCACTGCCATGCTAGAGCCTCTGCATTTATTTATTGACAAATAAAGCTTGCAGAATTTTGCAGACTTGTAAAGTATGCAGAATTTTTATTTTTTTGTTGCAGAATGCCCTCAGGAGTAACAGACTGGACCTCTGTCTCAGTCTGGACTCACGCCTGCCTTTCCCTTCAGGTTGGGTTCTTTGTCCCCTTAAGTACTTTCAGCAGTCTTTCTTCTTGGATAGGCAAAAGAGGAGAGCCTGGTATACCTTCCCTCCCAGCCTTAAATAGAATTTACATAAGGCAGAAAGCCTTTTGTTTCCCAAACTTAACCTCCTCTTCCTGTGAGTGGAAAATTACTAGAAGTCCAAGATAGCATAGGTTTCAGAGTAGCAGCCGTGTTAGTCTGTATCCGCAAAAAGAACAGGAGTACTTGTGTATTAGGTGACCAGACCACCTGACCTAGTAGTGTCACAGTTATGTCCCAGGATGCCTCCCAGGAGGTAGAAAGATTAATATGGTCACCGTCTTGTTGTTCCTTCCTAATGGACCATCAAATCTGATGGCCTGTCGTCTGGTGGGTGTCTTGCCAATACATACCCAGTTGTAATTGTTAAACAGTCCATATTCCTAACTTCAGATACAGAAATGATACATGCATACAAATTGGATAATCGCATATGCAATGATATCTTACATGAGCCATCTTGCATAAAGTACAGTTATGTCATATCCCTATCATAATCATATTTCTATAAAGAATATGGAGTGTAATGTCACACCCACACTATACAAATTGTTCCAATGCCACTGTGTAGTGGTGTCTGCCTTAGCAAACTAAGGCAGGGAAATGTACTTAATTTAAGAGCGTTTGAACACAGAAAAAGATATTGGCTGTTAATATCAATAAAAAAGAGATTGAGGACCAAAATTCCTTAGTGTCATCATGAAGAATCTGTTCTGATAATGTGGCATATGGATGAACTGCAGGGATGACATAGCTTTCCTGTTCTACATAGTCTATCTGTGGAGATTAGAAGCTGCTGTGCAGCAGCTGACAAATACTTTAAATCTTTTTGTGAACCATATAGCTTCAAATACACACTTCTCAAATCTGTTTCAGTTACTTGTATCATCATAATTGGAAAGGCTTGGAAGTTACATTTTAATGCATGCATTCTGTGTTTTTGTGTGTGTGTGTTTGCATAGTATCTTCATGAAAATGGTATTATACATCGGGATCTAAAGCCAGAGAATGTGCTACTTTCCTCTTCTGAGGAAACTTGTCTTATAAAGGTGAGGAAGAAGCTTCTATCTCTGGATCTTTTTTCTTTTATTTTGATATTCTTTATTCAGAAACTTTATTCACAAAAAATGAACATGGCATAAGATTGATGACGCTCATTCCTAAATAACAGAGCTAAAAATACAGGACATCTTGAGTTAAGGTTCTTTCACAAACTTTAGAAATTGCTTCCTCTCTCCTGCATATTTCAATCAATACATATACATAAGTATGAATAAGAATTTTTGCATTTAATATTTCACATAGTAATCAGTGGAATAAGACTCTGCTTCACTTGCATATGTCAGCAGTCTTAATCATGGAGTCATGACCAACATTTCGGTAATTATCCATGCTGTTTGGTGTCAGTTTGTGTTTTTGCCTGAGAGACCTAAGTACATATTGAGTAGGTTTGGAGACTGAACCATTGCTCTACGTAGAATAGTCTCTCCATGGTAGCCATGAATCCATAGTGCTGCTACTTATGCTATTCCCCAATCTGGGGATAAATAGAATACTTCAGACTGGTGTTCAATCCAGCACTCTTTGCTAGCACTAAAACTCAGATCTCTCTGTCCACTCCCCCCCGCCCCCCCCCCCCCCAAAAAAAAAAAAAAAGTCTTTTGTCCTGCTGAGTTTTTTGCTGAAGTCCTCTGTTGGGTACAGCTTAGTACATAGTTGTGTACTGGCAAAATGCCTTGGAAATTAGAGCCATAAATCTCTCTCCTGATGCATGCTGTCTAGTATAGTATATTCTAATATGTGTTAGAATAAAAACTGATTTAGTGTTATTCTTTTGTGCAAGATTACAGATTTTGGACAATCCAAGATTCTTGGAGAATCATCACTTATGAAAACATTATGTGGTACTCCCACGTATCTCGCCCCTGAAGTTCTCAGTTCACTTGGGACAGCTGGGTATAGCCGTGCTGTGGATTGCTGGAGTTTAGGAGTTATTCTTTTTGTATGGTGAGAAACTTCACGGCTGACAGTTCAGTTGAACAGTCATACATGGGTGGAGGTCTTAGGCCTTCATTTAAGTACATTTGCTAATGAGTGTGTGTGTCATATTTCCAGTTCTGGAACAGATGTTGTGAAATGCATATTCTCTACAACAGTCAGTCTTTCAACTGCTGTGGCAAAAGCTGCATTCTCCATTATATTTATTTTTTTCTCTTTTATTTAGCCTGTGTGGATATCCACCATTCAATGAACAGAATACTCAGCTAAGTCTGAAAGATCAAATTACCCGTGGAGAATACACATTTATTCCAAGAGAATGGAAGCATGTGTCAGATATGGGTATGTTTACATTACAATGGTTGTAGAAGTATTTTGCTGACTCTCTAAAGTTTCTCCTGTGCTTTAATTGGTATCTTTGGGTACATCTACATTTCAGCTGGGAGGTGCGAATCCCAGGTCTCATAGAGACACCTGCCCTAGCTCTGCTTCAGCTAGTGAGCTAAAAATAGTAGCATTGCTGAAGTAGTACCACTGTTGGCTTGGGGTTGTTGCCCAAGTATGTACCCAGGGATCTGCTCTTGCTGCCCAGCTTACCGTGGCTATCCCAGTTATTGCCATAGCGCTTTCTGTCTTCAAAGATCTTTATAGACATGAAATAATTTTAGTATTTCCATTGGGCAGCTTTCACTAGCTCCTCTGGATAATCAGAGGAATTTCTTATTAGTGCTGAGGTTATTCTCTTTCTAATAACCTTAACAAGTTCAACCCAGTTCTGAAAGGTCTGAAGCTGACCAAAATAGTGTCAATGTCCAAGTAGCATTAAAACAATAGGAAAATAAATTAGACATCATTTAAAATAGTTCAAGTTATACTAAAGGCATAAGTAGTCCCAGTCAGTACAGCAGAATCAGCAGGTGTAGTGAAGAGCCAAAGATCTGGTCAATCTATCTTAGGTGAGACTGATAATGTCATTGCATACAATATAACTTTTGCTTTTTCACAGTGCCTGTTATGATGTTTTTTTATTATGCTATCAAACCAAAAGTCTTAGGGTCATGGTTAAAATGCTTGTGTGGAAGAAACTGCCCTAAAAATGCAGTAGACATTGTATAAGAATCTGCAGGAGGTATGTGTTACTGGTAATATGTTTAATTGTAGGCACTCAGGCTGTATTGACTCAGGCACCAAATCTTAGGTAGGTCTCAACCTGGCCTCCCATTTGGAAGCCTAACTACCTGATTTGGTGAGGTAGTTAGGTTTTTTAATGAGTGCAGTTTTGCACCCACAATGAAATGTGGTCACATAACTGCACTTGCAGTATTTCAAGCATTCGTAACAGTTTAGGCCTTAGTATGTATTTACCGATGAGCACTGTTGATAACACAAGAGGATTTCATTGGACAGTGGAGTAAAGCATATGGACTCAGAACAATCTCTTAACAGTGAATGTATGAAATGGCTTACAAAGCAGGAAGTGTTTGCTTATTAATAGAAGAAAACACTTTTGCTAACCCTGAGCTTCCATGCTCTAAAGTGAAATATTTAGATTTATTAATGCACATCAGTGGTCTCCAAACTTTTTTGATTGCGCACCTCTATCAGTCAAAAATTTTTGAGCACGCACTCCCTGCCACGCTGCAGGAACGGCTCTACCATTTTTGTCACCCTGAGCAAAAAAAAAACAAAAACAAAAACAAGCCACTTGGACTCCTGCCCGAAGCACAAAGGAAAAAAAAAAAGTCCGCCTGAACTGCCGAAACGTTGCTGCTCCAGCGGCGCTGCTGCTGCCATGCATCCCGAAGGATCCTCTTGCATACTCCCTAGGGTGCTCGCACCCCACTTTGGAGACCATTGATATACATCACAATCTTTTGTACTCCCTTAAACACATTGGGTCATTTATTTTAAAGTTATGGAGTCATTAGATAATTGACTTTATGCCAATCACCTTATTTTGTTATTTTAGCTTTGGATCTTGTGAAGAAGCTGTTAGTAGTGGATCCAAATAAACGTCTTACAACGGAAAAAGCCTTGGAACATCCCTGGCTTCAGGTATGTGTTGAGACATATATTTAAAGTACAGCACAGCAATAACATTCTGGGAGGGGTACTGCCTATTTGTTATCATGTGGCATATATATATATAAGACTTAATTCACAAGAAACATTATGGTTAGTTAGACTAGCTGTATAAGGAGGCTTAGAACAGTCTCTCTCATGGCTTTAATAGCTCCTCCTTAATGAAGATTCAACAATTGTTCAGTGGTTTGACTTTTCAAGACATTACTAATGTCTGAAGAGGAGTGAGCCAGCAGTAGCCCAGCAAGAGTGTGCCCTGCCCTTCAGAGTTCGGAGTGAGGCAGGGGAAGGATAACTGCTATGATCATTAGAGGACCCGTGCAGCATGTCAGATCCTTGCTGGAATGGAGCACACAGTGTGGAAGGGGTTCCTTTTGTGACTTCATTGTCATAAGACCAACTATGGTGCTTGGAATTGGAAAATTCCTACTCTGCATTCTTCTGGTTTCACTCACAATTCTGTATCTCTGCAGTTCCATGAATCTCCTGGAGTGGATTAACTGGGTACAGATTTACGTTTTAGGTTTTAGTTCTGTGCAGTTTATTTTATAGTAAACACTGCTAGGTGGGTTTTAAAAACCACTGACGATGGACATAATGGGAAAGAAGACAATAAATTACAAGGGATAAAAGATAAGTGGGAGTGCCATGATAGACGAGATGAGAATTTGAGATGTTTCAAAGTGTAGTCAGTTGAATTTCTTAAAATTCTGGTTGTATTCTTCCTCTGTGGAGGGCTCTGATTACCACACTGTAATTTTAGTGAGACTGACAGACACACAGGTCAGAAAAGGGTTTAAAAGAATATCACAGCTGAAAAATGGTGCTTTGGGTTAATGGTCATAATGAGACGGTGAATCCAGACACTAGCTTTGCCAAGACACAAATACCAAGCCGTTTTTGAATTGACAGATATGGCCTGGAGTGTTGTCCTGGAAAAGTAATGCTTTGGCCAAAAGGAAATCTGACAGATTATTCAGCGTGTAATAGACCATATACATTTGCAGAGGTCTTTGGTGATAACTTGGAAACAGAGTTTTGTATGCACGATTTTGATCTTGGCTCACTTCACAACTAGCAGGGGAAAGCTGCTTTCATCTGACAAAAATAGAGAGGGCAGGAATACTTTACTTTAAGATGGGACTGCTATGGTTTCTAACCTCCACCCACCAAAATCCAACTGTCAGTCAATCGCTATTTTTAAAAATATTTCCTTATATGGGCTGGCCGCCATCTTATACAAGTTGTTTGCAGGTGATGTACCCCTGGCTGTTCTGAAGGCCAGCATCCCAAATGTTCAGTTCTAGATGCCAGGCCACTTGAACACCACCAGAGGAGCCACTTGAGCTCCTGTAACTGTGTGCAGTGTGGAGCTGATGGCCCTCCACTCTCTCTGCCATTGTCTGTAAGTATTGTTTTTAAAAACTAGCACAGAAGCAGCACGATGGATGCGTGCATCAGATATACAGTTGATGTCTATCAGGCCGCAAGAGTTTGAAATGTCTTAGTATTTTTAGCTCCTTTGAGAAACTTTCAGCTATTAATAATAATTCAAACCCTCTGTCCAAATTTTCATTTCTTAACACTACATTTAACCAGTAAGACCACCAATTTAGTGTTGAAATATTTCTCCTGGTGTTTAACCTAAAATTACGCCCCCCCTTTTTTTTTTAAACTCCAATGGCCTACTCAAGACCTAGAGCAGAAAGAGCAGCATTCAAGATAGGTTTTATAGTGTCCACTGTTTTTACCTAGACTCGATCAGGCTTTGTATTCTAGTTTCAAGAAACTAATATTAACACAATGGATATTAAGCAAGAGATTTCCAAAAGTTCAAATGGTAATTAGCTACTATTTATGTCTCTGAAAATCTTGCTGTAAAATGCACGGTGACCTAATCTGTATCAGGTTTTGGTGGGTGATCCAGGTTTGATGTCAATTTTACATGGTCAAAGCTGGTTGAATGATTCTGCAGGCCCCGTTTTAGCTCAGCTAGTACAGCTAGCTCAGCTCGGTGATCCATTGAGGAATGAAAAGATGGGAGAATAGCAATAATATTGCGTTCTTACTTATAATGCATACAGTAACCAGCTGACCAAAATTCATCATTCTGCTGGTACAGAGACCACAGGATTCTGTGGAGGATTGTGCAGCCAAATTCGCTGAACTAGTGTTGCCAGTTACTGTTGCAGTCCTCACAGAATGTTGTCCTTGGAAATTTCCATGTATGCATGTGTGGGCTAGCCCATGTCTTCCTGGAAGTGATGGACTCAAGTCTTGCCTATGGAGTAGAGAAGAGCTTCCAAAGCACTAGCCACATATTTGACTTAATATCTGGGTCTGCGCTGAGTATATTGTGTCTGTTATTTGCGAAGCTTACGTTGCATGGTTTCACGATCACGTCATACAGTTCCATTCAAGGTATAGTCCACGCCTGTTTTATCACCAGAGCAGTTTGCTTTCTTGTAGCCCTGGACACTGATGAACTTGGTGTGTGCATGTCCTCTCCCACTGGCCATGAGGCGTATCTGACCCCACTTCCATCCAGAGAATAATTCGTCTCATTAACAGAGATGTGCTTTTCAGATGATTGTGGAGTTGTTTGTAGTAGTTTGAGTCATAACTACAAGGTGGGAATCAAACCAGAGGTTCTCAAATTTGTTTGTGGCCTGGATCACATGTTAATAGAGAGATTGCCCAGTTAGACACCACCCCTCACATTCATGACTGTGGACCACCTCTCTTTCCATTTGCCATTTCAAGGTATATCTGTGTAGCTACAGAAATAGTTTCCCTGGAAAATTAACACTAAGACATTACTTGATGTGTTTTTATTTTTTAATGTGGGGAGTGCCCTGTCCTCTTTTGGGAAAAGTTAATCATGTTGTTTTTGCTGCTTTTTTAAATATAGTCTCCCATCAGTTCTGTTTCTTTCTCTCCTTCTGTTTGTACTACATTTCCACTAGCGCAAGTCTCCCCGTTTCCATTGCACATGCTTCCCAGCCATTTGCTTCCTTTCTCTGGCTGTTGACTGGTTCCTCTTTCCTCCCCTCTTCCTCTTAGGCAGCAAACCCTGGCTTAGTGGAAGCAACAAGATTGGCTTCTTCTCCTTGCTTCCAGCTACTTTTACAGGCAGTGAGGAACCTGGATACCTGTAGCAGGAGCTGAGAACCAGGAGAACAGTATCCTGTGACCAATCAGCCTGTCCACAGATCACCACCATGTGCTTCATGGTTCACAGTTTGGGAACTTCTTTATGAGCAAATTGTGTCTCCAGTGGGGGATTGGGTAGGCAGAATCGTATACCCCGTATTACTCTGTGTGTGTGTGTGTGTGTGAGATGCCTTGTGGCAAGTTGGTTTCTAAATATAAGGTAGAGTGTCATAAGCAAGTTCCCTTTGTGGCTTGCTTGTTGAGGGGATTTGTTGGAAGCACTGAGTCAGGTTAAGAACTTTCTTATCGCTTGACAACACTTTCCATGGCACCCCCTGTGCCGGACATAGTACAAAACTGCATTTTCCCATTATGCTATGACCATCTTACAATGGCATCATGTGCCTTTTATAGCTATGAGACTTGTTTACTGTAATTCCCTTTTAGCAGGCTGTCTTCCTCATCGAGTGAAGCTTGTTTAAAATGTAACAGTGTATTTGAGCTGCTGTGATCATATTGCATGTGCCTTGACTTTTGTATATTGGCTCGCTATAAAGTCATTGGCCTTGAGTTTGCAGTCTTGTTTTTTAAAGCTTTTAATGGTGTAGGTTCATTAGCAGCTTCCATATCTTCTTCCTGATTGGCATTTCTGTCCAAATACCACATGCCTTTGCTGTAGTGGCCTCTAGGGTATGGACTTTGCCTCTCAACCTCTCTTCCCAACTTCTAAATGATACTTAAAAAAAAAAAAGAACAAAAAATCCCTAAAAATGCATGGTCACTCCTTGTTAAACCCCCACACTTTTTTTAACCTTCCTTCTCCTTGTTCATTTGTCACTGACCCTGCTTACTCCATTTCCCCTTTTTTTTTCTTTAAAGTTTTAATATGGTAGTTCTTAAAACCTCAGGCAGCTTTCAGTGTGTCTGTTTTTATTGTTCTTTGGTGCCCCAGTCAATTGTATGTGGTGTATGACGAATCAGTAAATATGTTATAGCAGAAATATATAAATAATTATAAGACTTGATATTTTCCTGCACCCTTCATAAAGAATGTTACTTTTGAAAGCTCCCTTCAGATCAAAGCTTTTAATTCCCTCTCCCATCATCACAGGCTGAAGAGGGTTGAATGGAGTCTCTCAATACCTTTCCTAACTATCTTTTGTAAGAATTACTACTAAGTGTGCAGCCTCTTCAGCATTCCCAGCCCCAGGGAGACTGGTCCTGGGAATCTAACTTGAGGATCACATGGTAGTGCAATGCCCTAACCACAGAACTCACCTGACCAGCCATATTTTAAATTTTTTCCCCAAACATTCCATCTAATTAAATGTTTATAATTCTTCACAGGATGAAAGTATGAAGAGCACATTTCAAGAGCTACTTTCACAAACGAGAGTCTCTATGCATCCACCACAGACATCAAGACTAGTATGTTTTTTGCTTTGTTGTTTTTTAGTTTACATTTAAAACACTGAGTAGGTCCCAGCTGAAAGTGCCAGGTTCAGGACAAACTGCTGAAAAATAGGGCAGACTCACCCCAAACTGGTGGTTACTATATCATTAGATTATACCAAGCCCGTAGCAAAAATAAACTTCTGTCTGACTGCACTGGTTAACAAGAAATAAAAAATGCAGTCTCCTTAGGCATTCAGGCCTTTGTCTTACCACCCAGACACTGGACTCTGAATGTTAAACATAGGGTTCTTCCGGTCTCAAGAGATCTGCACTTAGCCGAGTCAATATATAACTCAGATCGTGACCAATAATCACACCGCTGCCAATCCTTTAACTAAAATCTGAAGGTTTATTAAGAAAAGAAGAGAGTTAAAATGGTTAATAGATCATATGCGTACAATAATTGCAGTGTTCTTGTATCAGGTTTGTAGAAGTGATGTTCTAGACCGGGGTGGCCAAATCCACTGAACGCCCGAGCTGCATACAACAGTCTTCAGAAGTTGGAGAGCCGGGATGCACCTGCTGGGGCTCGGGTCTTCAGCCACGCTGGAGGTGCCTGCCGGGATTTGGGGCTTCGGCCCTGCTCCTGCTGAAGACCCAAGCCTTGGCAGGCATGCTCTGCAGGCCTGATGCCTTCTTGATCCTGGGTTGATATTTGGGGTCACATGCCTCTCTCCCTCTCCGATTTTTGTCAAGGTTTGCTGGCCCCGCTAGGTCACCTGGTGCCTCCAGGTCCCCTCCCTGAACAGCAGCTCCTGGGGCTGGCAAGCTGGGAGCTGTGGCCATGGGAAGAGGGAGTGGCAACAGCTGGGAGCTACAGGGAGAGCTGCTGCTTTTGCTGATGCATCTCCCTGAGGAGCTAAAGCAGGCCCCTCCCTGCAGCTCCCAGCTGTTTCTTGCTGTCTCTTCACATGGAGCTCCATGAGCCACACTTCAGCTGTAAAAGAGCTGCATGAGGCTCGCGAGCTGGCTTGAAAAGTCTCTCTGGTAACTTCCAAAAAATAGGAAGATCCTCAGTCCATCATTCAATATCCTTCTTTTAGCTGTAAATCCATAGTCGAGAGAATCGGACCAGGAAAGAGGGAAAATGGAGTCATCCTAGGGGTCTTTTCTACCCTTTGCCATGTGCCTGGAAATTTTCTGTTTCAAACAAAGCTCACAGCCCAGTTCTTGGAAAGTTACTGGCACAGGATGGAGTCCAGGATCACATGAGCATATCGTCTGTCCATACATGGCTTGATGAGTCTCAGGGGCAGCCATTGCCCATATCTGTGCTGAGGTGTCCACAGGAAGATCTTTCTGGGTATAATGAGTTTCTTCTGTGGCCCATTATGAGAGCTAAGTGTATTTAATGGGCCATCAAACTTGAATAGTCCATTCACAATGTGCTGGATAAACTGGATGTAAACTACCTTATGGAAGTTACCCCAGGAACAAACACGTTTGAGAGATATGTCCATAACTTCAGCTACAGGGATGATTCATGGATTTAAACAGGATAATCTTATTTGGAAAATCATAACTTTTCCATTGACACCTTACAAGATATACTTTGTACAAAATCTGTTGTGATTGTTTAACAGTGGCAATATCATTGATATAAATGGTCATATTTCAATCATGCAGCATCACAGTAGGAATAAAATGACATTTTATATTCAGAGAAATTGAGATTTGAAAGAAATCCATTTATAGTAGTAAAAATTGATTTTGAATATTTACTCTGCAGAAACTTTTAATTTCAAGCTAGTGTTCTGTAGCACTCTGCTGGTTAGCTCTGCCAGTTACTATACCTTTCACTAGTAGAACCAGCAGGTATTTAGACCTCATCAAAGCACTTAAGTATGTGGTTAATTCTAAGTGCATAAATAGTCCCAGTAGACTTCAATAGGACTATTCATGTGTTTAAAATTAACCATATGCTTGAGTATATTTGATGTCAGAGCCCTAGGGACTCAGACACTTAATATCCTAGGAAGAACTGACATTAAATGAAGACTCGAGATTGTGTGCAGGTTTGTCACTGGAAGATGGTAACAAAGAAAGATAAGAGCAAGGTTGAATAGGGAGCTGGGTGCTTGCTTGTATTTTATTTTACTTTTTTAAGGGAAAGGAATGGAGAGAGTAAGAGAAGGGATTAAGAGCAGTTCTTCGAGTGCTTGCTCATATCCATTCCAATTAGGTGTGCGCGCGCTGCGTGCACGTTCGTCGGAAGACTTTTACCCTAGCAACACCCGGCGGGTCAGCTGGGCACCCCCTAGCGTGGGGGCACCGAATATATACCCCTGCCTACCCGTCTGTTCCTCATTCCTTCTTACCGCCCGTGTCGGTCGTTGGAGCAGTGGAGCGCGGCTTAGCTGTTCTCCACTTCCCTAGCATTTTACTCGTTCTAGTACTTGTTGTGTATATAGTTTAGTTTTTTATAGTTGTAGTTAATACTTTTAATACCATTTTGTAAACGTAATTAGTGTATATGGTTCAGAGGATAGGGGATTAGCCCCTTCCCCTCTCCTGGTGCCCAGGCCCATGCCTGGTTCACCGGCCTTCAAACCGTGCTCGGCCTGCCGGCGGCCGATGCCAACAGGAGACCCTCACGACGCGTGCCTAAAGTGCCTGGGGGAATCCCATCTTACAGATAAGTGCAAGATTTGCAAGTCATTCAAACCACGGACAAAAAAGGAGCAAGACTTTCGCCTTAAGCAGCTCCTAATGGAGGCAGCCCTCACGCCTCCGTCTTCGGCACCGAGTGCCGTGCAGTCTGCGCCGGGGAGAAGTGCCTTGTTGGCACCGGAGAGCACCGGCACCGTGAAGACACCCCGGCACCAGCTGTCATCGGCCCAGAAGCCAGCCCGGCACCGCTCCCTCTCCCCGCATGCCAAAAAGCGTAAAGCTCCTGTGGCTCCAACATCTACACCACAGTCTCAGCAGCAGGTGAAACCGAGCCGTCCGGCACCAGCACCTGCCGCAGCACCGGCAATCTCGGCACCGTTGATTCCGGCCAGGCAAGAGCCGTCGAGTCCGGTGCATGACAGCTCCCCGGCACACGCCTCGGTTGAGCTGATCGTTCCCACCACACCAGAGACCTTTTCGACGGCGCAGGAACTCATTGCTCTCATGGAGCCCACCCTGCCTCAACCCCCGGCACCGTCGGTGCGAGTTTTTGCGTCAACAGGGAAGCCTGCCCTGGTCAGGGCACCTTCTCTTGACGCTGCAGGCAGACACCACTCGAGATCGAGATCTCACCAGCGTTCCTGATCTTGCTGCCGGTCCTGATCCAGGCGCCGCTCGCAGTCCCGGTACTGATCCCCTTCTCGGTACCGGTCGTACTTGCAGCACCGCTCAAGATCCCGCTCTCCGGACCGGTACTCCACACGGTGGTCCAGCTCCCAGCACCGTACCCGCCGCAGCCGCTCTCCCCATCGAGCTTCTCGATCCCGGTTGACCTCCCGGCACCGCGCTGGTCGCAGGTCCCAGTCACCCTCTTGGCACCGGTACGACTCCCGGTACCGCTCTCTGGTGCGGCACGACGCATGGTACCCGGCGCACAGGGCTCCTCCTCATGGACTCTCTGCTCCGCCATGGCCATCGCGGCACCCATCTGAATCTTCTCGTACTGATAGCGCCGTGTATGGGGATTCAGAACTGCAGACCCGTACCCTTCAGGAGGCCCAGGGCATGGAACAAGCGCCTCAGTGGTCCTTCTGGACGCCGTGGCATATCACCAGGCCCAAGGCGAACCCACGGTCACATCTCGTTCTGCCCCATTGGAACATCGTGTACCAGAGGCCACGGTTAGCTACCCTCCTCCAGTGGGCACAGTCTTTTCGGCGCCAGACCCTCAGGCGCTCCCGGACCCTGATGCTCCCCAGGACCAAGAGTCACTGCATGAGCCAGTTGTACCGGGTCTCTCGTCATCCTCTTCACCAGACGAGGTGGTAGCCGGTACATCAACATCGGGCCCACCCCCAATCGACCTCCGAGCCCACCAGGATCTTCTCCGGCAAGTTGCTTTAAATATCAACCTGCAGGTGGAGGAGGTCCCGGAGGTGGAGGACCCGGTCATAGACATCCTATCGGCAGATGCCCCAACTCGTGTGGCTCTGCCATTCATCCGCTCCATCCAAGCTAAGGCAGACACTATTTGGCAGTCTCCGGAGTCTATCCCTCCTATGGCCAGAGGCGTGGAAAGGAAATATATGGTACCCTCTAAAGGGTACGAATATCTATATACCCATCCTCCATGCTCTCTGGTCGTTCAATCTGTGAACGAGAGAGAGCGCCATGGCCAACAAGCCCCTGCCCCAAAATTGCGGGAGGCTAGATGGATGGATCTATTGGGGCGTAAGGTCTACTCCTCCGGAGGCCTTCAACTGCGGGTGGCTAACCAACAGGCCCTGCTCAGCAGGTATAGTTATAACACCTGGCAGTCGGTGGGTAAGTTCACTGAACTGATCCCACAGGACTCCCGACCAGAATTCCAAGCCCTTCTGGAGGAAGGGAAGAAGGTAGCATGGACTTCCCTGCAGGCCTCACTCAACGCAGCTGATTTGGCGGCCAGAACCGTGGCTTCGGGGATTACAATGCGGAGGATATCGTGGTTGCAAGTCTTGGGTCTACCCCCTGGGGTGTAGCACACTATTCAGGACCTTCCGTTTGAGGGCCAGGGCCTTTTCTCGGAGAAAACGGACCCTAGACTCCAAAGTCTCAAAGACAATCGAGTCATCATGCGGTCCCTCGGGATGCATACTCCGCAAACCCAATGGAGGTCCTTCCGGACCCAGCCTCAGCACCCTTACCCCCCATCCAGACCACGACAAGACTTTAACAGGAGGCGTGGTCACGGGAACCGCAGACGACAATCGGGTTCCCAAGGGGGCCAGAATAACAGTCCCGCGAAACCATCAGCGGGACCAAAACCAAACTTTTGAAGGTGCGCCTGAGAGCAGAGCACCAGTCCTTCCCCAGGATCCTCTTCTATTCTCCAATCGCCTTTCCTCCTTCCTCCCAGCGTGGGCCCAATTAACCTCAGACCGTTGGGTACTACGTACAGTGGAATTTGGATACCACCTCCAGTTTATTTTGTCCCCTCCCTCCCACCCGCCCTCCCAGTCCCTCTTCAGGGACCCCTCTCACGAGCAAATCCTCTGGCAGGGGGTTCGTACGCTCCTCTCCATCGGAGCGATAGAGGAGGTGCTGGAGGAGTTCAGGGGCAAGGGTTTCTACTCCCGATATTTTCTAATTCCCAAGACAAAAGGAGGTCTCCGACCCATCCTGGACCTGCGCAGTCTCAACGTCTTTCTGAAGAAGTTGAAGTTCCGCATGGTGTCACTGGGGACCATCATCCCATCCTTGGATCCCGGAGACTGGTACGCTGCTCTCGACATGAAGGATGCATACTTCCACATCTCCATTTACCCTCCGCACAGACAGTACCTACGGTTTATGGTGCACCACCAACATTTTCAATTTGCGGTCCTGCCGTTTGGCCTCTCCACCGCCCCGCGCGTGTTCACAAAGTGCATGGCTGTGGTGGCCGCCTTCCTCCGTCGTCGGCGCATACCCGTCTTTCCTTACCTAGACGACTGGCTTATTCGCGGGACTTCCGAGGCCCAAGTCTCCAGGCATGTTGCCATCGTCACGGACCTATTCAAGCAGCTGGGCCTGATGATCAATATAGAGAAGTCCACTCTAGTGCCCACTCAAAGAACAGAATTCATTGGGGCGATTCTAGACTCCGAACTCGCAACAGCCTGCCTTCCGCTACCCCGATTTCGGGCAATAGTCGTGGCCATAGAAAACCTTCAAACTTTCCCGACGACCTCAGCCCATACCTACCTCAGTCTTCTCGGCCACATGGCTGCGTGCACTTTTGTAACCAAGCACGCCAAACTCCGCCTGCATCCCCTTCAAGTCTGGCTTGCCTCGATTTACTGCCCAGGCAGGGACTCCATAGATATGGTCGTCACCGTTCCTCAAAGCGTCTTAGGCTCCCTCAACTGGTGGCTAACACCTTCCCTGGTGTGTGCGGGCATGCCATTTCATCCGAGACAACCCTCAGTATCCCTAACGACGGACGCGTCGTCTCTTGGCTGGGGGGCACACCTGGGCCATCGTCGCACGCAAGGCCTCTGGTCAGCCCAAGAGCTGGCGTTGCACATAAACGTCCAGGAGCTGAGAGCAGTCCGCCTCGCCTGCCAGACTTTCCAACATCATCTGCAGGGCCGTTGTGTTCTACTGCTCACAGACAACACAACAGCAATGCACTACATAAACAAGCAGGGAGGGACTCGATCTTCCCCCCTTTGTCAGGAGGCGATCCAAATGTGGGAATTTAGAATAGCCCACTCTATAGACCTGGTAGCGTCCTTCCTTCCAGGAGTCCGGAACACGCTGGCAGACCATCTCAGCAGATCCTTTCTCACCCACGAGTGGTCGCTTCGCCCAGACGTGGTTCATTCCATCTTCCAGAAATGGGGCATTCCCCACATAGACCTCTTCGCTTCCCGCAACAACCAGAAGTGTCAGAGGTTCTGCTCCTTCCAGGGTCTCGCCCCGGGCTCAGTATTGGACGCCTTCCTAATCTCTTGGGCGACCCACCTGCTTTACACCTTTCCACCCTTCCCCGATGGTGCACAGGGTTCTCGTAAAGCTTCGCAGGGACAGGGCTCGACTGATTCTGATCGCCCTTGCGTGGCCCCAGCAGCACTGGTACACCACGTTGCTGGACCACTCGATAGCCAACCCGATTCCCCTGCCCCTCCATCAGGACCTGATAACGCAGGACCACGGCAGGCTTCTCCACCCAGACCTGCAATCCCTCCATCTTACGGCGTGGCTCCTGTGTGGTTAACCCAATCGGAGTTACGCTGCTCTGCCCTGGTGGAAGAGATACTCCTGGGCAGCAGGAAACCTTCCACTCGGTCTACCTACTTAGCCAAGTGGAAACAGTTTTCTTGCTGGTGTCAAGCGCAGAATGTCGCACCTACGGATGCTCCCATCCCCACTATATTGGATTACCTCTGGCATCTCAAGCAACAGGGCCTCGCAATTTCATCTTTGCGAGTACACTTAGCAGCTAGCTCTACTTTCCACCCTGGAGAAGGCGCTTACTCCGTTTTCTCCCACCCTATGGTTTCGAGGTTCCTCAAGGGGCTGGAATGTCTTTTTCCCCTAGTGTGACGCCCCGCCCGTTCCTGGGACCTCAACTTAGTTTTGACGAGGCTTACGCCCCCCCCTGTTCGAGCCATTGGCAACCTGCTCACTCCTATACTTATCGTGGAAAACTGCATTCCTTGTAGCCATTACATCGGCTAGGTGAGTCTCTAAGCTTCGGGCTCTGATGGTGGACCCACCATACACCATATTCCACAAGGACAAGGTGCAGCTACGCCCACATCCGGCGTTCCTCCCCAAAGTAGTCTCGACCTTTCATCTTAACCAGGACATATTCCTTCTGGTCTTTTCCCCCAAACTGCATACATCACGTAAGGAGCAGCAGTTGCATTCGCTCGATGTCCGTAGGGGGCTCGCCTTCTATATTGACCGTACGAGGACCTTTCGCAAAATGCCCCAACTCTTTGTTGCAGTGGCGGACCGGATGAAAGGCCAGCCCGTCTCTTCCCAGAAGATTTCGTCCTGGGTAACAGCGTGCATCCAGGCTTGTTATGATCTAGCTCATGCCTCTCCGGGCCATGTTACCGCATATTCGACCAGGGCCAGGCCTCGTCGGCCGCCTTCTTAGCTCAAGTTCCTATTCAAGAGATATATGTCGAGCAGCTACATGGTCTTCGGTGCACACCTTTACTTCCCACTATGCCCTGGTCCAACAATCCAGAGACGATGCAGCCTTTGGCTTGGCGGTCTTGCATTCTGCAGTTTCTCACTCCGACCCCACCGCCTAGGTAAGGCTTGGGATTCACCTAATTGGAATGGATATGAGCAAGCACTCGAAGAAGAAAAGA
>NC_133790.1:379042-458857 GCF_003597395.2 Chelonoidis abingdonii
TCCTGTCTCTGGAGGTGATAGGTCAAATCACCTTCCTTACAGTCCCAGATTGCCTTATTTTAATATGACTAGTTTGGAATGTGAGGACGTGACCATACATTTCCCAGTTTATGGCTGCTAAAGAACCAGGCCTCAGACTGTCACAGTAAGAGAAGGCCACTACACAGACAGTGATTTTTTGATTCTTTCTTTTATACCTCTATAACTAGCTAAGTGATAAGAATACACCTAAATTCTTTCTTTTATACCTCTATAACTAGCTAAGTGATAAGAATACACCTAAATTCTTAAAGTATAGGCCTTTGCAGACAGGCCTGAATATCTATATCCTAACACAAACTATCACCTGCCCTCAAACTTCTTTTTGGGGAAAAGTTATTCAGGAGGATGATGGCAGGCCAACTCCATCAGCAATTGACTCTCCCTGGTAGTTTGGACCTCTGCCATTCTGGTATTCACAGCACTAATGGAGTACCTCGGGGCTCAGAAGTGAAATATACATGCTAATGTTGCTGGACTTTCTCAACCATTGACACTATTTCATCATAAGGAGATGCCCTATGGGAATCCATAATAGGAATTTGCTTCAAGGTCATTCATATGATCCCAGAGCATGTGATGAATAGCTGATCCTCTTCCCCACAGGTCATTACCAATTAGATGTAAATTCTAGGCTGATAGGGTCCATGGCTTTCTGTTCGGTGAACTGCCTACTATGCTTTCAGCTGCTGTAAAAACAAATGATGCCATCAGTATATGGTTTGGCATCTAGTTCTGTCGTCTTCTCAACAAACGTATACATTATTTACCTTAGAAAGGGGATGAATAAGAAGGGACATTATAAAAGTATATAAAATATTTAATGATATATAGAGAGGTAAGTAATGAGAAGTTCTTTGAGTGGTTGCTTTTGTCCATTCCACGTTAGGTGTTTGTGTGCCGCATGCACCATCACCACAGATTTTTCCTTCAGTGGTATCCATCGGGATGGCTCTAGCACCCTCTGGTGTTGTGCGCTCATGCACCAATATAAGGGGCCCGGCTGGCCCCGCACCCTCGTAGTTCCTTCTTACACCCATGATGGTCGCTGGAACAACTTGTCTTGCTTTTGCAAGGCGATCATTCAGTGTTTTTTCCTGTTGTTCTCTAGTTTAGTTACATTCCGTTTTAATTTCTAATAGTAATGTACATAGTGTAGATATTTTCAATGTATATAATTAGACCCCCTCTCTTAGCTTATAGGGGTTCCTTTCAACCTTGGGGTGGGACATGCTCCGGTCTGTGGTCTTCAAACCTTGTGCCTCCTGTAGCGAGCCTATGCTGGTGAGCGACCCACACTCCAGCTATCTGAAGTGCCTGGGAGAAGCTCATGTATGAGAGCATTGCCAGCTCTTCAGCAACTACATGCCCTTGTACAAAAAAGGACAGGGAGGCTAGACTAAGAGCTATCCTAATGAAAGCTGCTCTTAGGCCAGTATCAGAGCCAAGCTGGTTGGACTCAGCACTGAGCACCTCGACTTTAGTGCAAAGCACCCCTCAGGCATTGTGTTTCGTAGCACTGTTCCCCCTCTCCAGTACCACGAAAGAAACACAAGAAATAAGGGTCAGAAAGGGGGCACTCCCCAGTACCAAGGAAGGACAAACAAGTGGAATACAGCAGAGTACAACCTGTGTTCGGCCATTCCTCCATTCCCATTCTGCTAGTGCCACCGTTTACTCCTCCCTGCTTGTAGGTTGTAAGAAGGAGGCGCCCTGGCTCCCCGCCGCACCTGAGGGGAAAGAGCCAGAGCAGGCACCTCCGTGGGCGGAGCCAGTACCGCCTGTTCCCGCCCCCCGGAAGTCAAGGGGCGGGACAGGAAGTATAAAAGCCAGGGCCCAGAGCTCAGTTGAGCGCAGGACGCCGAAGAGTCAGACTGGAGCCCGAGCTCCGCTCGCGCGGCTGTGCCTGTGCTCACTATCCCGAGGAGCGCTGGCCGACCTACTCTCGGGCCAAGTAATCAGAGGAGCGCTGGCCGGACTACCTCGAGCCCAGTTCCAGAGAGCGCTGGCCGGACCTGCCCGCTGCGGTATCCTGAGGCCTCAGCCTGAGCTCCTGCGCCCGCTGGCCGAGAGCCGCCAGAAGCCTGCTCTCCCCAGTTCTCCGAGGACCTATGGTCTGGGACCCACGGACTGTGCCGACGAGGACAGGTACCAGGGAGGGGAAGTTGGAAGTAGCCCGGGGCGGCTGACGACAGTCAGGCGCAGAAGGCCCGAGCCTATGGCCGTGTGTATCGGCCAGGATCCCATGTCACCTGTCAGTATGTTTCGGTTGGGAGCCCTACTGATCACCCTGTCAGTGTGTTTCGGTCCGGATCCCCACTGACCGCCTTAGCGGCAACCGCCGCTACCGAGGCCCGGCTGGAACGCAGAGGAGTGGGGTGGGCTTGCGTTCCCCTGCCACCGTAACCGGGTGGCAGATTCCCCCTTCACCCAAGACCCTGAGCTGTGCTACAGTTTTGTTTTGCCCGCCCTGCCTGAGGGCCAGGGCCCTAGACTTTGTTACGCTCTGCCCTGCCCCAAGGGGCAGAGCCTGAACTGTTTGGTGCTCGCCCTGCCTAAGGGCCAGGGCCTTTGGCTTTGTTTGCTTGGCCCTGTGACCAGGAGCTGAGCCTGAACTGTTTGTTGCCCGCCCTGCCTAAGGGCCAGGCCCATAGACCTTATTTGCTTTACCTCAAGTACAGGACCGGCGGGATACCCGTCCGCTGCCTAGAAGGAGGCGCCTGGCTCCCCAACCCTGAGGGGACGAGACCCGAACGGCGGGCTTACATAGGTGCGATGAGTCCAGAATGGAATCATCCTCCAGTGCTGGGGGACATCGTTGAACGAGTGGGATTTGCAGTGCCTGCCACCAGGAGGTCTTTGCAGCTGCCAGGATTGTTGATGACATTCCCGTCCTCAACCCAATGGGACAACTATCAGCTCTGAGACAAGTATCAGAGGGGTAGCCGTGTTAGTCTGAATCGTAAAAGCAGCAGAGAATCCTGTGGCACCTTAAATAGACTACAGACGTTTGGATCATGAGCTTTTGTGGTGAATACCCACTTCATCAGATGAATGTAGTGGAAATTTCCAGGGGCAGGTGTATATATGCTAGCAAGCAAGCTAGAGATAACGAGGTTAGTTCAATCAGGGAGGATTGGCCGCTGTTCTAGCAGCTGAGGTGTGAAACCCAGAGGAGAAACTGGTTCTATAGTTGGCAAGATTCACAGTCTTTGTTCAACCCTGAGCTTATGGTGCAAATTTGCAGATGAATGAAGCTCAAGCAGTTTCTTCTTTGAAGTCTGGTCCTGAAGTTTTTTTGCTGCAGAATGGGCCACCTTAAGGCTGCTATATGTGTGGCAGGGAGGTTTAAGTGCTGTCTAACGGTTTTTGTATATTGCCATTCCCTATATCTGATTTGTGTCATTCATCCTTTTCCGTAGAGTGTCCAGTTTGGCCGATGTACATAGCAGAGGGGCTTGCTGGCATATGATGGCGTAATATTACATTGGTGGACGTGCAGGTGAATGAACCAGTGATGGTATGGGCTGATCTGGTTAGGTCCTGTGATGTGTCGCCGTGTAGAATATGTGGCAGAGCTGGCATCGGGGTTTGTTGCATGGATTGGTTCCTGACGCTAGAGCTACTATGGTGCGGTGTGCAGTTGCTGGTGACAATACGTTTCAGGTGCAAGTTGTCTGTGGGCAAGGATTGGCTGCACAAGCCTGTGAAGTGTGGGATTATTGTCCAGGATTGGTGTGTAGATCCTTGATGATGCGTTGGAGAGGTTTTTAGCTTGGGGGCTGTATGTGATGGCCGTGGAGTCTGTTGGTTTCTTTTTGGGTTATGTCTTGCAGTAGGAGGTTCTGGGTACACATCTGGCTCTTTGATCTTTTCCTTATTTCCTCTGCGGTATTGTAGTTTTGAGATGCTTGGTGGCGATTTTGTAGGTGTTGGTCTCTGTCTGAGGGCTTAGAGCTAGTGGGTTGTACCTCAGTGCTTGGGTGTAGACAAGGATCGTGGTGTGATGTGCCCGGGATGGAGCTGGAGGCATGAAGGTGGCATAGCGGCGGTAGGTTTCGATTAGGGTGGTGGTAATGTACCATCAACTTTATGCACGTGGGTCTGAGACAGTGACCTCCAAGTATATGGTCAGGCTGAGGTTGATGGTGGGGTGGAAGCTGTTGAAATCGTGGTGGAATTTTTCCAGAGTCTCCTTCCCATGGGTCCAGATGATGAAGATGTCATCAATGTAGCTCTGATGAGTGTGAGCAGAAGGGACACATTGCCTCGAGCTGATATCCGGCACTGGGGCCTTCGGTGCTGACTAGAGGAAAAATGGCCCTTCCGTCGTCAGTGAAAACTTTCCCACTCTTCCCCATGATCTCCTTAAGAGGACTAGTCCCCAGAGTTGGAAGTGGAGCCCATCACACAACCAAGGGGTCGCCGCCAATACCCATCCTATGCTCCACTGGATCTTGGTGCGGGCCCTCCCCATGGCACCTGGCTCAGAGGTGAGTGGCCGATGCAGGTCCAGTGGCCATTCTGGAATCCCCGTGGGGTTTTACTCTGGTAGTGGAAGTATCATCCAGCTGTTCCTACTCAATGGTGTCGGAGAGGAGGCCTCCTCCACTGCACCATCCGGCACCAACCCGGTAGTGAGCCTAATACTGACATAGAGGACTTAGGCCTAGCTTATGTAGTTGGGGCTGAAGAAGAAGAGGTAGGCCCCCCACCAGTACAGGCCTCTTCGTCCTCCTCCCCTGATGAAGCTGTCTTGGGACCAAGCAGCTTGGTGGCTCAGGACAACATTAGAGCTCATCAGGAGCTATTAAAAAGGGTGGCTTCTAACCTGGGGCTAGAGATGGAGGTTCTTAAAGAGTCCTCACATAACCTTATTGACATTTTGGCCATGGTGGTCCTGTCAAAGGTGGCCCTGCCCCTCAATGAGGTTGTTATGGGTCCAGTCAGGTCCCTATGGCTGACCCCATTCTCTCTCCCTCCCTCCCACCTCAAGGGCAGAGAAAAGCTACTATGTGTCTGCCAAGGGGTATGAATACCTGTACTTCCACCCTCCTCCCAGGTCCCTTATGGTCACAGTGACCAATGAGAGGGACAGATATGGAGAGCTAGGTGTGACCCTGAAGCAAAAAGCCTTAAAGAAGCTAGACCTGTTCTGTAGGAAGACTGGGTTATAGCTTTGCATTTCCAACCAAGAAGCCTTGCTTGGGAGGTATGATTACAACATTTGGGACTTCATGGCAAAGTTTAAAGACTTGCTGCCACAGGACTCCAGGCAAGAGTTTTCTGCCCTGATGGGGGAAGGGAAGGGAAGACCATAGCCCGAGCCTCCCTCCAGGTGGCCCAGGATGCAGCTGATGTGGCAGCCAAAACAATGGCTTCGGCCGTGGTCATGAGTATATGCTCCTGGTTCCAATCCTCAGGATTGCCACCTGAGATCCAACAGTGCATCCATGATTTTTCCTTTGAGGGTACCTCCTCCATCTTGGAGCAGACGGACTTGAAGCCCCATGGTCTGAAGGACTTCAGAGCTACCCTCACATCCCTGACTCTCTAATCCCTGGAACCTTTGAGGAAGCATTTCAGACCTCAACAGCGAACCCACTTCTTGGCTCCTCTGCTTTGCCAGGAGCTGTTTAAAAAACAGAGCAGGGGTTACAAGCACAGATAACCACTCTCCTCCACTTCAGCCTCACTACTGGGTTCACACAGGTACCTGGAAGGCGCCGAACAAAACTTTTGAAGACACGCCCAAGGGTGTTATATCAATTTCTGCACTGGATCCTGCTCCCTTTTTGTTTTCAGACCATCTCTCCTACTTCAGCCCGGTGTGGTCCCTCATCACCTCTGACTGCTGGGGGCCGAGTACAGCAGAGGAAGGTTACCTCCTTCAGTTTTCTTCCTCCCACCCGCCACCCCATCCCTCTTCAGGGACCTTTCTCACAAACAGCTTCTAATCCACAAAGCACAAGCCCTCCTTCAGGTAGGGACTGTGGATGTGGTGCCCCAGAATGGGAGAGGGAAAGGGATTTTACTCCATTATTTCCTAATCCTGAAAGACAGAGGGGTCTCTGACCCATCCTAGCCCTGTGCTGCCTCAACAATTATCTCAAGAAAGCAAGGCTCTGCATGGTTTTCTTGGCCTGGGCTATTTCCTCCCTGAATCCAGGAGACTAGTATGTCACTCTCGACTTCAAAAAATCCTTATTTCCCCATCTCCATCTTCCAGGGCCACAGAAGGTTCCTCAGATTTATCATAAACCATACTCATTACCAGTTCATTGTCCTGCCTTTTGGACTGTCAGCAGCCCCTTGGGTTTTCATGAAATGCATGGACTTGGAGCTCACAGTTCTCTCCCCCCTTGACTGGTGGAGAGACCCCTGAGTGGTGGCCACAGGCATTCCCTTTGTCACCTCCAAGACTTCAGTATCCCTAATTTCAGATGCATCTAATCTAGGTTGGAGGGCTCACCTTGGAACTCCGGGTCTGTGGTTCCAGGAATGCTTTCCCTGCCCATAAACTTCAGCCTCAGAGGGCAGGGTTGGGGCTATCAGCCCTGGGTGTGGGGGCTCCAGCGTCAGTGGTTTATTATTTATTGTCCTCATCCTGTCTGTGCCTTTTGCTAAAACTACCAGGGGTAAAATCTTAGCTTTGATCATGATAGATAAACTAACCAAACAAAAGTCCTAGTGTGATGCTATGGGATTCAGAACCCAAACCTGACAACTGGATGTAGGAAGAGGAATGTCAAGTAAGATGAAGGAGGTAATACTGGAGCGTATGATGGTGCGGAAGCACTGCTGTGTTCATGCCTCACAAATGATATTGAAAAATGTGGAGAGAGAATCTACAAAAAGGACTTGTCATCTGGATAGTAATTCCACTGAGAGACTAAGGCCTGGACTACACCAGGAAATTAGGTCAGTATAACTACATTGCTCAAGACTGTGAAGAGGCCTGGCTGCAGTGGTGCAGCTGTAGGGTTTATATGTAGACAAGCCCTAACTATGTCATAGCCCTGTTGCTCCCAAGATATTAGTGAGAAGGTGGTGGAGGTAAAATCTATTATTGGTCCTACTTCTCTTGGTGAGAGAGAGAGAAGCTCTCAAGCTGCTCCCAGCTCTTCTGGAAGTCTGGGGCACTCTGAGTACTGTTCCAGATGGAGGAAGAGCTCCCTGTAGCTTGAAAGCTTCTCTCTCTCACCAGCAGAAGTTAGTCCAAAAACGATATTACCTCCGTGGAAGGGGGCGCAGGGAAGGCGAAGAGGTGACCTACTCGCTGGCTGCAAGTGCCTTCAAAGGAAGAAGACACGTCCTCGCTCTTTGAAACAGCAGCCCCTAGCGCCACAGAACACAGGGCAGCGGCTACCATTGTGGTAGGGCACCGGTGTGTCGTTAACCGCGCGCGGGGCCAGCTGGCCAGGGGCCGCAGTACGTTTCCCCTCACTTGGCATCTTTCAGCCAAGTTGTCCCCAGACTATGCTCCGGTTAGGGGCCGGAGCGGCCGGTCCCGCTGCCTGACTAGTCTCTCAGTTGGGCCGGGCTGGAGTTCGCCTGCCCCGCGGCCGATCCCCGCAGCACGACGCTGGTGCCGCGATGCCCCTCGGGGGGTCGCGCTCGAGCGTGGGGGAGGGGCCTCCCCTTCTCAGCGGCGGAGCGAGCCCGGGGTCCGGCGCGAGCCCAGCTCTGGAGGCGGAGGCGGGGCCGGGCGCGCAGGTCCCAGAGCCGCCGGAGCCGGGATCATGGCGCCGGGGGCTGGGGAGCCGGAGTGGGGGTGACGGCGGCCCCCTGAGCAGGAGGAGGAGGAGCAGCCGGAGCTCGAGCTCCATGGAGCAACAGGCGCCGCCACCCGCCCTGCCGGGGGCCGCAACTGGGGGCTGGGCTCGAGCGGCAGGGCAGCGGGCGGGACCTGGAGGGCCTCCCCAAGTAGTCTGTGGCGGGCCGGTCAGGGGCGCGGGCGGGGCCGTGTTGCGGGGTCGGCGGGAGCCCTTGGTGGGAGGGAAATGGCAGGACTCCGGCGGGAAGCCCCCCAGGTGCTTGTTCCCCCCTTCCCTCTTCACCGGCCGGGAGTGCCCCCCTAGCTGTTAATGTATCCCCTTCCCCTACACGGCGGGAGCTGGCCACACCCCAAGAACGGTGCTTGCTCCTTCCCTCCCCCTCCACCGGCAGGAGCGACCCCCCCCCCTCCCACGGCGCTTGCTCTCTTCCGACCTACCGGCCGGCGAGCGGACCCCCCCCCCGACGGCGGCATTGCTTCTCTCCCCCGCAGCGGCGGGACGACCGCCCCCCCCGAACGGCGCTGTTTTCCTCACCGGCCGGGAGCGACCCCCCCATGTCCCTGGTTGATCAGCCCTGGTTCCCTGATGCCAGAGCAGGGACTGGCCTGCTAGAACTGGTCCTGGGGAGGTTGGAACTTGGGGGACTAGAGGTGGGGAGGGGACTAGCGAGTGATGGGTGCAATTGTGGGCCTCCTCTGGTGGGCAGCGTGATGATAATAGGGGGTTTACTGT
Organism: Chelonoidis abingdonii; assembly: GCF_003597395.2. Taxonomy (NCBI): domain Eukaryota; kingdom Metazoa; phylum Chordata; order Testudines; family Testudinidae; genus Chelonoidis; species Chelonoidis abingdonii. Next base: position 387,592 of record NC_133790.1, read on the forward strand.
TCTTGCCCCATAACAGTTGTGTAGCAGGGAAATGGCTTATTTCCAGCTCTGCAGGGATACTCAGTCACTGCTCTGGCCACAGATGTTCTTTTTATGCCCTTAGCACAGGATTAGGTGTGATGAAAAATACTTAGCATAGGTCTTGTCTACACTAGAAGTTGGAGCATGTGGGTAGAGCAGGTTTACACTCTGCCACTTGTACCAATGTATTTTGTCCACACAGAATCAAGTAAAGTTGCATTGGCAAAAAATGTGTTGTAATGTCCTCCGTGCTGCTTTGAGGCACATGATCTTGTGGGAAAGTGTCATTGTGTATTGTGGGGCAGTCATTAAGAACTGTGGGATACCCTCATGTCTTTGGGAATTGTGGGCACTTGGGGCAGGTCTACACTGCAGCCGGGATCCATGCTATGAGATTGAGCCACCGACAGTCAAGTTAATGGGTCTAGTAAAGACCCACCAAATCAACAGCAGATTGCTCTCCAGTTGACCTTTGTACTCTACCTCTGAGGAGGAGAGTAAGGTAAGTCAATTGGAGATTTTCTCCTGTTAACCCCCATGGTAAGTCACTAAGGTATGTCAACTTCAGCTATGTTGTAGCGTAGGTTGAGTTACCGCAGTAGTGTAGACATAGTCTTGGAGTAAAATAATACTTTTTGTGTGCTTTTTCACAAGTAGATCTCAAAGCAGCCTGTTCAATTGTCCTTAACATGTTTTCTGTAGCAGTCATGATTCTTGGTGATCTCACCTAGTCTTTATTTCCCTGGCAAGATGGACAGAAGGATGGAAAGCTTTAATTTAACTATCACCTAAGCAATTGCTAAATTAACATGGGATGGCCTTCGGGGACTGAAGGGCAGATAGAGATGTCCAGTGGCGAGGCTCAATCTCAGCAAGGAAAATGTTCTCAAAGTTAGTGCTCTTTGATGTGCAGTGCATAATATCTGTGAGATCATGTTGCCATGGTTAACAGTGTCACTGCCAATACAGTTTGAGTGAGAGAAGCTTTGTAAGCTTAAAGAACAGGAGTAATTGTGGTGCCTTAGAGACTAACAAATTTATTCCAGCATAAGCTTTCGTGGGCTACAGCCCACTTCATTGGATGCACAGAATGGAACATATAGTGAGGAGATAAATATACACATACAGAGAGCATGAAAAGGTGGGGGTTGTCTTACCAACTCTGAGAGGCCAATTAAGATAACTTCCACCTTTTCATGCTCTCTGTATGTGTATATATATCTCCTCACTATATGTTCCATTCTGTGCATCCGAAGAAGTGGTCTGTAGCCCACGAAAGCTTATGCTCGAATAAATGTGTTAGTCTCTAGGGTGCCACAAGTACTCCTGTTCTTTTTGCAGATACAGACTAATACAGCTGCTACTCTGAAATTTGTAAGCTTACTTTGACAGTGGGCAATAATGTGATTATTTTAATGGGATCGTTAGTACAGTAACTGGTGGTGCATTGAGTTTATACACAGCTTGAACCTGTGTTTCAATAGACTTGAATTAGTGAATTTTAAGGGATATTGTAGTTTTATATAAATTACTATTATTTTAACAAGTTTGTGCACGAGACAGTGGATCTAACCCTAAATGCATTTCAAAATCAGAAATTTGATGCATTGAAAGCTGTACGCTTACAAAATGTATATTAGTAGCTGAAGTAAGGTTCTTCTTTCACCCTAGTGTTTACATCTTATTTAAATTAAATCTGTGTAGAAAATGAAATGAAAAGAATACATTAATTTTGTGTTTGAGATTTTGATCACTTTATAAAAATGAGAGTATCCTCTTTTTTAAATTACAGTATTATCCAAAAGCCCCAGGATTTCGACCTGATTGTGCAAAACACTGTACAGACACGTAGAGCTTCCGGTTTAATTTAAGAAGCAGTGTAACATTGGTTGTAATAAATAATCAGAATGGCAGAGGGAGATAAAGGATTGTGGTAATAGCAACATAGGCTAACTGTGTGCATAACTCTGTAATTTCCAAAAATTAAAAATATCAATTACAAGATTAAAATAAAAAGGATATCTGTAATCTCTCCTCCATCTGTTTAGCCATTATTAGTTGGATTTGTTATCATGCTTCAAATGTGTTGTGAGGAGGGATTTGAAAAAGCCTTAAGTGCACAAAGACATATAAGCTAAGGACTTGCTTACATAAACATTTAGTTTGCAGCAAATTCAGGTGTAAACGTACCTCAAGTTAGCCTGCTGCAGATTAAGTGTCAGCATGGACCATGCTGCCACACACTAAAAGTTTCCTAGCGTGCTTTGATTTACCCTTATTTGAAATGAGAGTAGAACAAAGAGCACTGAAGAACTTCCAGGGCGTAGCAGCAGGGTCCACACAGACCCTGGGGGTAAGTCTATGCAGCAAAGAAAAATCTGCATCAGGCCTGTGCCAGCTAACTTGGGCTGTGGGGCTGTTTCATCGCTGTGTAGACTTCAGGGGTCTGGGACCCTTCCAGCCCCCACTGGGTCCTAAAGCTCAGGCTACACAACACTGAAACTGGGATAGCTCAGTGGTTTGAGCATTGGTCTGCTAAACCCAGGGTTGTGGGTTCAATCCTTGAGGGGGCCACTTCGGGATCTGGGGCAAACATTGGACCTGCTAGTGAAGGCAGGGGGCTGGACTCAATGACCTTTCAAGGTCCCTTCCAGTTCTAGGAGATTGGTATATCTCCAATTATTAACCCGAGTTGTATGGCATGGGTCAGCTGTGGATTTTGATTTGCTGTGTAGACATATCCTTAGTGCATGGCAGGCCACTGTGAGGTAAATTTACATCCCTACTTGCCACCAACTGTGTTTGTATAGACAAACCTTAAGAGTAAAGATTTTCCTATAACTTACTTCACATTACTCAAGCCTATCAATTATTTTCAGTAATTAAATTTGAAACTAAATATATTAACAATCAGGCATTGCTTACGTGACCTAAGTTGTGCTTTTGAATATAGCTGAATTAAAAGATTATTGTCTGAAAAGGGATGGTAAAAATAACTCTGAACTCAAGTCTTGCTTACTGTATGTGGTGAGCTATACTTGCTCATTTTAGTATTAAAAGTAGGATTTTACTGGTGTGGTTTTTTTTTTTTTTTTTTACTTATGTTTGTTGTTGCACAGCAATAACTAGATAGAGGGATGGCACAGATGTTACTAAGTGTAGAATTTGGTTAGTATAGAAATAGACAGCTAAATTTTGTTGGTTCTGATTTTTAATCCATTAGGGAAGAAGTTACATTTACAAATGAGCTTTCCAATCTGAAAATCTAGTTTCAGAATGTTTTTTCTTTAAAAGCAGTACAGGCCTGTAATTTATGGGTAGGGCTTTCTGTTTTAGGTATTTCTGATGATTTAAGGTATTTATATTTTTAGGTAGTTGACAGTTTATATTTTTAGGTGTAGAAATAAATTTTCATGAGCATCAAAAATCCCTCATTGAACTCTCTCTCTCTCTCTCTCTCTAAAAAGGGCACCACTTCCAACACCTTATGCATTTTGGGAATTAGCTTGAAGTGAGCATGTGGTGTCTTTAAGATGTGGTGGATCCTATTCTCAAGACAGAAAAAGTGTAACTTTCGGGTATTTTGGTATATTTTTTATGAAAAGCTGTCCTGTTCTCTTATGAAAACCTACCTGTTCTGGAGATACGGTGACATGCTGTCTGTATAGTATTTTATAATAATTTTCTAGGAGGAAATCCAGATTAAAGCAATTGCTGTTCTTCATTTGAGCAGATGCCACAGTGGGCTGGGAAATAGAACTAGGAGTTCATATTGTTAAACATACATTTTCAATAGCTTGTCTCCTCTCACTTTGCTCTTCCTGTAAAAACTCATACTCTGATTGGGTGACGGATGTGTGTGTGGCTTGGCAAGATTTGATATCTGCTCAGAAGTGGAGAACTGGCTGTAGAAAATGTATTGGCTGCAAGGACTATGGAAGTTATTGTGAGGAACTGCAGCTTCCTTGTTTGTTTTTGGACTTTTGTCCCAGGCACTTTCTTTCCAAAAACAATAACCCTCCAGAGTTTGGAATAGGAAAACACAAGGCTTTTTACAAAAGCAGACATTTCCAACTTAGGTGAATAAATGAAAACGCTAGATAAATATAGTAGTAATGTTGGAGAAGAAACTGTATAATATGATATATTGCAGAGTTATTCTTCAGAGAGTGCAACTCTCAGTTATATATTTGAGTTGTTTTTGGTAACATATTTAGAGTGAGTAAATGTCACCGTACTGTTTTTTTCAGTGTCCTTCTGTAATGCTAGTTTTCCCTGTTTTGGTTTTTCCCTTTCACGTCATGTCATTTTTCTGATATTTTAATGAGTATTGTAGGAAGTATTTCAGTAGATGTAAAAATATACAGCCCCCCTACATGGCATTCTTAAGGTATTAAGATCTTTTTTGTGGAAGTGAAGAAGTTAAAAAAAGTTTTGACAATCTTTCAGTTTTAATTATGGACTTGCCACCAAAATTTGATCTATAGAGGGGGTGTTTGTTTGAACTACTGTATTATAGTTGCATTTTAGGTGGATTATGGACAAAAGGTTCAGTTCTCAGGTATGTGATTCAAAGTTTTCTAACAGGGTGATTGTTATGCTTAATGTTCTCATAGTTTGTTGAGGTCCTTTGGATAAAAGGTTGCTCTGTAAAGGCAAAATGTTGTTAATTAAGATTAATTTCTTTAATACACTTTTGAGTGTGTCTGAGATTTCTCTACTTTCTCTGGAGGGAAGGACAGAATTAAATGGCTGCTGAAATCAGTGATCAAAACCAGGTTGATCAATTTGAGTTGCTATGGCATACCTAATGATAAATAATGGCCTCTGATCTATAGATGCAATTTGTATTTTGCTTTAAACTTCTTCAGGTTTAGCCTGATCAGATCTGCAGTTCCTGAATTCCTGTGTTGGAGGGTACCAGTTTACACAGTGTTGAGCAACGTTGTAATAGGTTAACAAGGATGCTCCCAAGCAAATAGTCCGATCTGTCTTCCTTGTGGTTGAATGGAGGTGATGAGAATGAAAGTGGTATATGCTGTGAACTGTGCAGAGCTGAAGATAGTTTCTTCACAGTAATCCTGTTAAGCTTTGAATGAAATCTAGTTGTCATTTCACAGCTGATCACAGTTCCCTGCTGGAGACAGTTTTAACGCTTATAATTGGGAACTTTTACTTGTTAAAATACAGCTGTTCTAAATGTCTTGGCAGGTGTTTGGGGTTTTATTTTAATAATTGAACACTATTTTAGTTGAAGAGGAATTCTGGAATTCCTGGTCTGTCACTACTTAAGGACAAATGATCACAGATGTGGAATTTCACTGACCTATGTTGTTTCATCACCTCTCCCCCAAGTCTTTCTCTGGAACAAACCAGAGAATGACACTTCTTATTTAAGAGAACACAGTTAAAGATACAATTGAGAAATAGATGTAGCTTGTCTGAAATTCTGTGCCCTTTGAGATTTTCTTTTATATTATGGCTAAAATGACCAGAGTTAGTGTGAAGCCAGCGCCCACCACGGCTAAGTCCCAGTACTGCTCACATTTAGTCAGGTTAAACAGAGGGTGAGGGCCCTCCTCCCCTCTTCATTCTAGCAGCTGATTTGTTTCCTTGATATGTGCTGTAGGCTTAATGATGGAATCAGGCCTGAAGAATACACCCAGGCTTTCTGCTGATAGACCCAAATCCTGTGTTTTTACTTTAAGGTGTCTCTCCCTGTTTATTGCCTGTGGCTAGTCAATAAGGTATTATGGGTGCTCTTTCTGACTATACTGCGCTCTCTCTCTTTCCCTCTCACCTCCCCTCCACAAGTGATGATGATCCGCAATATTTAGCAAGATACAATGGATTCAGTTCCTTAGAGGGGAAGGTCAGAGCAAAAGATTGTCAGTGATATTACAGTTGCAATGGATTAGTTAAAGAAAGCTAGTTTTGTAGTTCTTCAAAACCGGAAACCCTGCTGTATGCATTTGCTGTACTGCAGTAGGTCTGTCTTGTCTGAACAAACAAGCAAAAAACCTAATCCTTTTTCTGGTGAGGGAGAATGAATATAATATAACAATTGTCACGGTGAAGGGAAATGGGCAGTGGGTGTCCGGGAGGTGCCAAGAAAACCCTTTTCCTACATAGTATGTGAAAAATCTTGGACAGCAGGTTTGTTTCGGGTTGTAGACCCAGACAGTCTTAGCAGGTCTGACTCCTTCCTATTGAGGATATTTCTTTTTGTTTTGCAGACAACATTTCAGATTAAGAATAGGCTGTATGCTTTCCTGGTGGCAGAACATGGTCTTGGAGGAACAACGGCCTCGTCTTTGTATGCTAGAGTTTCAGGCAGAGATTCTCATTGAGGTACTGAAAATGGCAAGAGCTTTGTCCTACAAGCAGTGTTTTGGACCTATTTCCTTCTTGGTGGAGGCCAGTGTGGAGTATTGGGTTCTTTGCTTGCCCCTCAATAAGGACAGGCTGCCTCATGCTTAGAAAGAAGAATTAGTGCATGCTTTGTTCAAGCAGTCATGAGTTGACACTAACAATGTAGTTAATTATTGACCAGTATCACATTTTCCCTTTGTTGTAAGATTTTGGAGAAGGTTGTGCTGAGAAAATGCTCACGGCCTCTAGAATGCCTTTGATTTCCTTGACCTTTTATTACTGTGGATATAGGCCTGGCTTTGGCAAAGACTGCAGTAGTCAGTCTCCTTTGGGTGATGAATGAAGATCAGGTGTCATGCTGGTGATATTATATCTGTCAGCTGCCTATGAGGTATTGCTGACTTGCCAGGGGACCCTGGTAGGAGTGGAGAAGGCTTCCCTTTTATTACTTGGTTCTTTTTTTCAGAGAAGTAGAGATAGTCATGAGCCATTGCTCTTTTTCCCAAAGGGCTGTCAGTTGTGCAGTCCCACAGAGTGACATTCTGTTACCTCTCCTCTTCAAGGTGTAGATGGGGCTGTTAGGAGTGATAGCAAGGAGGTATGGAATGCAGTGTTGTCAGTATGCTGACACCCGTTTCTGTGTGTCTGATTTGACTTGGATAATGCATTTTAGAGCCTCAGCCAGAGTCTGGTTGAAATAGGGGCATGGATAAGAGTGAGCTGGCTGCAGTGCAACCCAGACAAAAATCATGTGATGATGTGGATTGGGGAGGCAGCTGGAGGAAATGGCAGAGGTAACATCAGTCTCTTTAAGGGAGTATGTCCACTTCTAGTAAGGTTTTTTTTGTGGGGGGACTTTAGTTGCCCCCTCCCAGCTGCTGTTTGATGATCATAGTGCAGTGTGGCCCAGTCAGCCTTTTACTATCTCTGTCTGGCTAGGAAGTCATGCCCCTTCCTTTTGAATGCAGACCTTGCCACTATCTGGAAAGGCCACAGTGACTCATTTGGTTTTTGGAAAAGAAACCACCTATTAAAAAAATTTTAATTAATCTGATAACAAGTGTATAAACTGAAAAATGTAGATCAGACTTTGGGCCTTCAAGCATTTCTCCAGGACTTGAGTCTGCTTATTCCATGTATTCATTAACATTAATAAAGTTGTCGTCAGTAATATTGGACTTGCTTCCTTTTTTCAGAGCTGCTGTATGTGATATTTTCTAATGGTAAATTGCAGCACCTCTGTTCAGCTGACAGCAATTATCTCAGTCAAAATTCTCTGCATTCACTGTGGATTTCATAGATTCATAGACTCTAGGACTGGAAGGGACCTCGAGAGGTCATCGAGTCCAGTCCCCTGCCCTCATGGCAGGACCAAATACTGTCTAGACCATCCCTGATAGACATTTATCTAACCTACTCTTAAATATCTCCAGAGATGGAGATTCCACAACCTCCCTAGGCAATTTATTCCAGTGTTTAACTACCCTGACAGTTAGGAACTTTTTCCTAATGTCCAACCTAAATCTCCCTTGCTGCAGTTTAAGCCCATTGCTTCTTGTTCTATCATTAGAGGCTAAGGTGAACAAGTTTTCTCCCTCCTCCTGATGACACCCTTTTAGATACCTGAAAACTGCTATCATGTCCCCTCTCAGTCTTCTCTTTTCCAAACTAAATAAACCCAATTCTTTCAGCCTTCCTTCATAGGTCATGTTCTCAAGACCTTTAATCATTCTTGTTGCTCTTCTCTGGACCCTCTCCAATTTCTCCACATCTTTCTTGAAATGCGGTGCCCAGAACTGGACACAATACTCCAGTTGAGGCCTAACCAGCGCAGAGTAGAGCGGAAGAATGACTTCTCGTGTCTTGTTTACAACACACCTGTTAATGCATCCCAGAATCACGTTTGCTTTTTTTGCAACAGTATCACACTGTTGACTCATATTTAGCTTGTGGTCCACTATGACCCCTAGATCTCTTTCTGCCATACTTCTTCCTAGACAGTCTCTTCCCATTCTGTATGTGTGAAACTGATTGTTCCTTCCTAAGTGGAGCACTTTGCATTTGTCTTTATTGAACTTCATCCGGTTTACCTCAGACCATTTCTCCAATTTGTCCAGATCATTTTGAATTTTGACCCTGTCCTCCAAAGCAGTTGCAATCCCTCCCAGTTTGGTATCGTCCGCAAACTTAAGAAGCGTACTTTCTATGTCAACATCTAAGTCGTTGATGAAGATATTGAACAGAGCCGGTCCCAAAACAGACCCCTGCGGAACCCCACTTGTTATACCTTTCCAGCAGGTATAGGAGTAGGAGGGTTCCTTGCATTTGGAACTGCAGGCCATGGGAAGTGAACACTGTTTAATACACTTGGGAAGGAGCTGCTGATGGGTATTTTAGACAGAAGTTGTTCTGGAGTATCAAGTAATCTTTCAGGGAATGCTTGACCTGTCTTTGGGGTTGATGGTAGCCTCTGCTGGCGTGATGAATGTTGGTCCTGGGTCATTTTTGTGATAAGGCAAGGAGGCTATAGTAAGCAGTAATCAATGGTTGGATGAACTGGGAGATTCTCTTCCTTGTGCTTATTGAGGTTAACAATGTCTCAGTTAAGATGCATTTCTCTGGCTGTTGCAGATCTGGCAGATGATAGCGTCATGTTCTGTGGATGGTAAAAGAGGTAATTGGTGGGTTTGGGGACTATTAACTGCTTAATTCCAATCTCTGGGACAAGAGTACCTTCATGGACATGTTGGTAGCATTCCACTGGTTTTGAACTGTGAACCTCCCTCCGCTTAGAGCGTCCTGAGCTGTCTCAAACCTATAAGATAACATGCTTTATTGTGAGAGCATTCAGAAGTTCTGATGGATTTCAGTTTGGTGTGAGGACATCTGTGCTCTGCTCTAAAACAGGTGAAGGGTAATTGTTTGTCTTCAGAATACATGCAACTTGGGCATATTTTTGTCTTAAAATTAAGTAGCATGTTGCTCTTTCCTTGTAATTGGTTTTTAGCTAATGGGGAATACACCTCTACCCCGATATAATGCTGTCCTTGGGAGCCAAAAAATCTTACTGTTATGGTTGAAACCATGTTATATCAAACTTGCTTTGATCCACTGGAGTGCGCAGTTCCTCCCCCCACCATCTCCCAAGTTCGGTTTTACTGCGATATATCCCAAGTTGCGTTATATCAGGATAGAGGTGTACTTTCAGCAAAATACAGTCAGATCTCATTTATTTGAATTATGTTAAAAAATTTCCTCTTGATTATGTCTAATGGAGGAAGTCACTTGTCCAGTGATACTTCCATATATCCAAGCCCTCTCTTAAAGAAGTGTCCGATTTTCTCCAGAGGTTTATATAATGATGATCAATGAGAAAAGTTCGGATACTGACACTTCATTTTGTCCTGTGCAGAGCAGCACTTCATGTTGAACTGTGAATTGTTGGGGGGAGGAGGAGACCCCTGTGTGTAAATTGGGAAACAAGGAAGAGAAAGTATTAATGTTTTCTTGAATTTGCAGTTTGGTGAGTTTGGGTGTGTCTCCATGGCAGCAGCCCCAGGCAGTCAGTACATTGATTAAATGTAGCTAATGTTATCATACAAAAAACAATCTATCTATGTTTCACATCAGAATTTGTTAATACAGGGCTAATCCCATCCACCAAAGCCCAAAAAAACAGTTCCCTCAGTCTTTAATGCTGAGATTTAACACTAGCCCAGAGGCAAACAATATGATGTTTCTTCAAGTGATTGTGTGCATATATGTACTGCTGCAGTTAATGCACCAGACTGACTGTGACTCTGGTAACGGATGCACCTGCCAAAGGCTGGGGGCCCCATCTTCTTCAACTTCAGGTCAACTCTTGTCACCCCAAGAAGTTATACTCCATATTAATGTGGTAAAGCTCTGATCTATGCGTCAGGCCTGTGAGATGATTGCCCGCCATCAAGAATGAGGTGATACAAGTTCTTACGGACAACACCATTGCCATGTTGTATCTAAACAAGCAGGGAGTTGCAAGATCATCTCAGTTATGCTAGGAAGCAGTCATCCTGTGGAATCTATGTATAAGAAACAATGTGTACAGAAGGTGTTCCAGGAATGAGAGATACAATTGCAGATTCCCCCATCAGGGATTTCATAGATGAACATAAACAGTCAATCCAAAAAGACATTCTCCAGATCTTTCACCACTTGTATGCCTGGTTTTGTGACCAACCTGAACAATAAGAGCTGGAGATTTTGATCCAGGATGGGCTGCAGCCTCTGCTCCATCACAGAAATCTTCCTTCTGTATGCATTCCCTCCCGTTCCTATCATTCTAAGGGTACTCAGGAAAATGAAAAGAGACAAATCAACAATAATTCTCATTCCACCAGTATGGCCAGGAGAATATTGATTCACAGACGTACATCAACTGTCTGTCCAATTACTGATAATTTTACCTCTAATCGAGGATCTCCTGTCTCAGAACTAGGGAAAGTCACAGCATTCCAACCTCCAGTGTCGTCATCTCATGGCATGGATGATCTCTGGTTGAATTCCTACAAGAAACTATGCTGTTGAGATATTCAGGGCATCTTGGTGAGCAGCAGAAAAGAATCCAGTTAGCCATATATATAGCCAAGTGAAAGATTTTCAATTTGTGCAGAATGTCAGCACGTATCACCCCATCACACAGAGGTCAGACATATACTAGACTGTCTGTTGTACCTGAAATCATTGGGCCTTTAAATTAATTTCTTGGTTGTCCAGCTGGCTTCCATATCTGCATTACATCTGCCAGTAGAAGGGTTTTCCATTTTCTTGCACCCCTTGGTTTCCTAATTATTGAAAAGTCTACTCAACACTTCTCCTGCTGTGTCATATGTCATAGCTGTAGGGGATCTCAGTCTGGTCCTCTCCAGACTGATAACATCCCCATTTAAACCTATGATGACAGTCTTACTACATTCATAGTTTATGAAGATAATGTTTCTGGTGGCAGTCATTTCCGTAAGGTGAGTTTGAACTTCCAGGTCTCCTGGCTGACCCTCCTTCTGTGGTCTTCCATAAAGACAGGGTTTCCCTTAGGTGACACCTGGAGTTTTATGTGCAAGGTAGCTTTTCATCAGAACTAAATTATTGCTCTTCTAGTCTTCTGCTTGAAACTCCATTCTTTCAAAGCTGAAGACGGACTTCATAGCTTAGATGGTTCATAGAGATTTGACCTTCTACCTGGACTGCATTAGATCCTTCAGAGTCTCTCCCAGGCTTTTGTAGCCCGTGCTGAGACAGTTAGAGGTCAATCAGTGTCAGCTCAGAGAATTTCACGTTGGATTTTTTGAGTACATTAAGCTTTGCTAAAGTCTCTTCTCTACTGAGAATAATGGCTCACTTCACTAGAGCTCAGTCCACTTCATCAGCTTTTCTGAGCAATATTCTGATAGGAGATACTGCAAAGTAGCAACATGGTCATGTGTACATATCTTTTCCATTCATTATGCCATCGCTCAGGCCTCTTGTGACGATGCCAGCTTTGGCAAGTCAGTGTTACAGTCTCTGTTCAGATGACCTGAAGCCCCTCCACCTGTAAGGGAACTGCTGATGAGTCACCTGCAGTGGAATAGATGTGTGCACAATTACTCAAAGGAGAATCTAGATTCATAGATTCCAAAGTCAGAAGGGACTATTGTGATCTAGTCTGACATCCTGTATAACACAGGCCATAGAACTTCCCCAAAATAATTCCTAGAGCAGATCTTTTAGGGGAAAAAAAGACCTTTAATTGTCAGTGATGGGGACTCCACTACCTGTACAGTAAGCCTTGTTCTTAGAGATGTGTTATGCACATAAACATTCCATGACCCTTCTCCTTCCTTACTACTTCAGACATTATGTACAGCGGTGCAGAGGAAAGGAGAAGGAGGCATCAGAAGCGCCCCTTTTTGCCCTCATCTGAGAGTGCATGAGCCCCTGATCTCCTCGTACTATCTATTGGTACTGCTGGCAAATATCTGACTTGGGTGTGCATACACCTGCTGTGGAATGTATATGTGCACAACACATCTCTAAGAACAATGCTTACTGTACAGGTAAGTAACCGTTTTTCCCAGCTGGACTGCTTTGAAATAGGATCAGTTAACACTTTGTTTTACAGCTTTTGAGTCAGCATTGAGACAGAACTACACCTCTACCCCGATATAACGTGACCCGATGTAACATGAATTCAGATATAACGCAGTAAAGCAGTGCTCCGGGGGATGGGGGGATGCGCACTCTGGTGGATCAAAGCAAGTTTGATATAACGCAGTTTCACCTGTTTTTGGCTTTGAAGGTTTGTCTGTTCACAGATTATTGGGTGGTCTTAGTTCATGTTCTGGATGACTTTCAAAATGTTTGTTAACCAACAGCTTTGTTTTTTAGAGTTTGTCTCAGTTCTCAAGGCAACTGCACCTCTGACCCCTTTGTCACCTTCTTGAATGCACTTATATCTCAGTTCCACAACACTTTCTATAGAGTGGGGATTTAGGCTGCAGTTCACTGTGATTATCTGAGCAGGTCTGAGTTTAGTTCAACACTTGCAATTTTGCTCTTTCTCAGGAACAATCACTGGATTAACCAGTGACCGGCCAGCCTTCATAAAGTATTCAGAACAAAAGCAGAGAGAACATATATCTTCAGAAACAATAAATAGCTCACATGAATGTCTTAGTTTACCAGGCAGTCATCCATCTTTTTGGCAAGGGTTTTGGCAAGTTTCAAAGTCCTTCAGGCCTTTTCTGCTGGGCCTATCCCTCTTGGTCACAGCATCATGACAATCTTGTATCAGATGAGAGTGATGTCCTTTTCTATATCAGGCTGGTCAGTTTGTACAGTTTTCCTTTCCTTTCTTTGTCGGGTTCTTGAACTTGGTTAAATGAGTAGATACATTTTCCCCTGTGGGGATGAGGCTTCTCCAGACTGGTTACCAGCCTAGAGATTTGCATTGATTACCCCTCCTCCCCTTTACCCTTACCCCCAGTGATTTTAGTTCCTGCAGGCAATTCCTATAACTCCCTCATAGACTACCTAGCCCATACAGATACGTATAACATTTATACAATTGATACAATAGTCTTTGAATATTCCATGTGTGCATAATATCTATTAGCTATCGATAAATAAAATAGTCTTTGGAATTAGAAACTACTGCTTGCCTTGCATCCTTAGAGGCTTATAATTAATTGAAAGACGCTAAACAGTGTAATTGCAGATTTTTATTTCTGTGCTCTCCAATGCTATCATACCTTCATGAGATCAGAGGGTTACTACACTGGTGAACAAATCAACAGGATGATTCTTTAGTCTGTGTTCCCAATAAATCCTGGTTCACCCTCACTCTCAAACTTCTCTTGACATGGTGTGGACCCTTCATAGGCTCTGACTTGTGTACATCTGCTTACCAACCTCCCTGTATGAGTATGCCCACGTAGTCACACTTGCTTAATGACATCTTAACACATCTTCACATGTGCACTTTTATTTGCTAACCTATTTATCAAACTCTCCCAATCTGCACACCACCTCCCTTCCACTCTAACCAAGGATTGTGCTGGAAGTGATAGTCAAATAGCATAGCTGTATTTAAACAAAAACTCAGTGAGTTCAGTAAGTTAGAAAAATGTATTAACTAGTCTTATGTCTGGAGGAGGTAGTCATCTTTTAAGGAGATCATGAAGACATTGTTCGCTGATCATGCTTCATGGGAAAGTTTTTGAAACCTCTGGTACAAAACATTTACAAAATGACTAATAGATAACAAATTTAAAAACTGGAAGAAGTTCTCATTCCCTGTCCCAAATTTTAAATTCCTGAAATGTTAATGGTTTTATCTTATACTGTATCGTTTCTTCTACTTTTAAAATCTTTAATAAAATGATATGAAAGTGAGTAATTAGTACTTTGGGTTAACATTTTCTGTCTGCAGATTCCCTTTTTTGGATCAAAATCTTCTGGAGGAAGAAGCCCTGACGGTCCCATGTTGAGCAAGGCTGAGTTTGTTGAGAAAGTTCGTCAGAGTAACCAGGCCTGTCATGATGGTGATTTTCATACAGCTATTATGCTGTACAATGAAGCCCTGGGAGTCGATCCTCAGAATTGCATCCTGTACAGTAACCGATCTGCAGCATACATGAAAATCCAGCAGTACGACAAGGCACTGGATGATGCAATCAAAGCACGACTCCTAAATCCTAAATGGCCAAAGGTAGGAAAGCCCATTTCCCTTGTGGTGAGAGACTTTCTATGGGAGTTGCAGCTCCTGCAGTATTATAAAGGCTGTAATTATCTTGTAATGGAGATGGACATAAATCATTCTGTACTTATGGTTCATTTTGGTGGGGGCTTTGGAGAACAGAAATCTTTGTGTTAAAAGCTGCGACTTATTTGAGTTTCCTGTTAAGAGTTAAACTATTTTCTGTGTAAACAGACATTTGCCTATTTTTTCTAAGCTGCCTGGCAGGGATTCTTTTTTGCTGATCCTTGTGAAGATTTTGGATTCAGCCTTTTAAACAAATGTCGTTCATAGTGTGTGAAGATCAGACATCTCTCCTAACATTTACACTAATAAACATTCAGCAGCAGCCCGAAGTATCTTTCTCTGAACGCCTCAGGAGAGCAGTGTGCAGGA
Source organism: Chelonoidis abingdonii (assembly GCF_003597395.2). NCBI lineage: Eukaryota > Metazoa > Chordata > Testudines > Testudinidae > Chelonoidis > Chelonoidis abingdonii. Next base: position 402,635 of record NC_133790.1, read on the forward strand.
TGGAACATGCTGCATAGAGATTGTTGTTGGTAATGGGGCATTAGAGTAGAAAACTAAGGACTTCGGCTTAGCTCATCACTTCCTTTTCTTAAAATTTAGTTTTTCTAGAGCTGGTTCTGTTGTTTGGTGTATTTTCTTGATAATTTTTTAAGAAATGCCATGTGGCCCAACATGCTCAGTAAGACCTGACAAGCCATGGAAAAGTCTGACCTTGCATGTTGATCTGTTGTGGAAAGGGTAAATGGATGCTCTTCTATAAAATAGGGACTCCCAGAGATAGCACTGCCTTTATTTAACAGGGTATGGCTACACTGGCAGTTTACAGCGCTGCAACTTTCGCGCTCAGGGGCGTGAAAAAACACCCCCCTGAGGGCTGCAAGGTGCAGCGCTGTAAAGCCTCAGTGTAATCAGTGCGGCAGCGCTGGGAGCCGCGCGCCCGTAGAGGATGTGGTTTACATGCAGCGCTGGTAGAGCTTTCTCCCAGTGCTGGCGCTCCGACCGCTCTCACACTTCAAAGTGCTGCCGCGGCAGTGCTCTGAAATTTCAAGTGTAGCCATACCCACAGTGTTGCTTGGACAGTGGGTTTCTGTTGTGTTCCATTGAGAGAAAGCATTATGTTCTATTTGTCATAGATATCACTTGTGTTGACCTTCTTGAATCTCACCCTTCAGCATTCCTTCTGTTGTTTTCACAATGTATGGTGTGATATTTTTGCTGCTTTTCTTCATATTCAGGTCCAGGGATCTTGAAGTTGGGTTACCAGTCTCCAGGGAGATGGAGACAGACACTGACTTGGCTGAGTGCTAAGCTGCACTGCGTGACCAGTTCTGCCTTCACAGCTGCACAGGAAGATTCCTGTCCCTGATATCTTTGAAGCAGTCAATTTCAATGCCTTTCCATTCAAAAATATTCTTTCTGAAGCTGGAAATTTTGCCTATTGAATTATCATTCTTCAGTTAATCTTGTGCATGTGATGGTGCAGAACTGAGTTTTCTGAGCCTTTGCAGGTGCTGATCTCCATGCTTCAGGCTCAATTTGAAATAAACATGACATATACCTAAAAAGGGGAAGCAGAGCTCCTTTCTGAAGAGAGCTTTGCCTTTTCTGCACCCCAGGGATGACAGTTCACATCAGGCAGAAAGCAGGATATTGCTTTTAGAGGTAAGGATGGGCCTTCTGCAAGTGGTCCTGGATTAGTGGCTGTGAAGCTCCTGCTGCTTCTAAAACTCCTTAGACATCCTACTGCTATCTGATGCACTCATCAGTTTGTTCTAGGTCTTGAGGAACGGCAGGGGCTGCAACTTCTAGGTGACTTGGGGATGGGGGAACTGGGCTCAGCCGGTCAGTTCTCATAGATGCAGCCTGCAGTAGTAATGTCATTCATACATCAGTCTTCAGTCAATGTGCACACTATAACATCATTTCGAGGGGTGGGTTAGCTTGTCTTTCTTGTGGGGCCCTCACTTGCTTGCCACAATTGGGAATGAATCCCCAGCTGTTGAAAATTGAAGGCTTCTGTCTAAGACAAGATAATCTTGTTTTCTGCCTTGGGCAACTCAAATTGGCCTTTTACTTTGGTCATTAATTCACCACCTCTCTGAACGCCCTGTAGGGCAAATGCCTGAAGCCTCAGCAGGACCAGTGCACTCCCTCTCCACGGAGGAAAGATTTCTAGTACAGCCAGATTAAGAGGCAGCTTTGGTAAAACATTAGTGGAGATATTCTCCTAAGATCTGCCCACTCATGATGCCAAAAGGAGAGAAGGCTTTCAATAGAAATGATGATGATGGTCTAGATCAATATTTCTCAAATGTGGCCTCCATGGCTGCATGTGGCCACGACAGCCTCCTAGGTGGCGATGGGTGGGGCATAGAATCGGCCTCTCTCCATTCCTCCTTGTTGCTCCTGGTTGTGCTGCCCTGCACTGCCTCTGGAGAGAGGTGGGACGCAACGCGGCAGGAGCCAGGTGAGTTCTTGACCCTCTGGAGGGAGGTTGGGTGGCAGGCTCCAGTGGCAGGACTTCAGGAGCCTGGCCTTGCGGCCCTGGGCTCCAATCATGGGGCAGAGGGTACTGACCCTCTTTTTCCCCCTCCTGGCTCTGGCCACGCGGCCCTGGGCTCCAGCTGCGAGGATTCAGCCTCTGGCCCCTGGTTCCAGCTCTGTGGCAGCAGGCGCTGGCTCCCGGCTGCAGTCCTGGGCTCCAGCTGTGCAGTGGCAGGCGCTGGCCACAGGCACTGACCCTGAGCCGCAGGGCAGCGGACTCCAAACAGGCACCAACCCCTGGCTTTGGCTGCAGGGCAGCAGGTTCTGACCCTTGGCCCCAGCTGTGGAGCTTCAATTGGCCTCTGGCTCCCAGTTCTGGCTGTGCAGTTGTGGGCGCTGGTCCCAGCTCCAGCAATGCGACCCTAGCCCATGGTGCTGATCCTTTCCCCAGCTGCATGGCAGCAGGTGCCGGCCCCAGGCTCTGGCCACGCAGTGGCAGAAGCTGACTCACACAGCCGACCCCTGGCCCTGCAGCAGTGAGTGCTGGCTCCAGCCATGCAGCGGTGGGTGCTGGCTACAGCCACACACTCCTGGGCTCCGGAACCCAGCTCCTGGCTCTGGCCGTGCAGCGGCAGGCACTAGCCCTGGGTGCTGCCCCACAGCTCCAGCTGTGTGGCAGCAGACTCCGATAGCTGGCTCCAGCCATGCAGTTCCTGTCCCCAGATACCAGGCCTTGGCACTGGCCCCGCAACAGTGGGGCTCATCACCCGCCCCCATTGTCCCTGGCCCCTGCTGCCTTCCTGGCCTCACATCCATCCCACCATCGCCCCTGGCCCTGGTGCCTCTCCCTTCGGTTCCCCCTATCCAGTGCTTAATGGGTCCTCGGGCTTGCTGGGAAAAGTGATATTAACAAACATGCAAGTATCACTTTTCACAGCAGACTTACTAGCTATCTGTGAAAAGTGATACTTGTTTATATGTTAATATCACTTACCACTTTTCATAGCCTCCCAGGTAGCAATTAAGTGTGCTGTGATATTAACAAATATCACTTTTCATAGCAAGTCCCAGGACCCACTAAACCCTGGATGGGTGGGCCGAAGGAGGAGACAGCATTATTTTTGAGTCTTCCAAAAAAACCCCTACAAATGTACATTACAATGATTTGGATGTGAATCTGTGCATATTTAATAAATTCTATGGGGGCTGGACTAGATGACTTCCTGAGGTCTCTTGCAACCCTAATCTTCTATGATTCTATGACTATAGTTATGAGAGCCTTCCAACCTGTGGGTCCTGCTGCCTGGAATAGCTTGCCTGAATCTCTCCACTTTGTTAATTTTCCATCTCATTCTAGGTCAGGAGTAGGCAAAATTTTTGGCCTGGGGGCCACATCGGGGTTATGAGATGGTATGGAGGGCTGGGTAGGGAAGGCTATGCCTCCCCAAACAGCCTGCCCCCCACCCTCTATCTGCCCCTCCTACTTTCTGCCCCCTGACTGCCCCTCTCAGAACCTCCGACCCATCCAACCCCCCCTGTTCCTTGTCCCCTGACTGCCCCCTCCCGGGATCCCCGCCCCTAACTGCCCCCTGGGACCCCACCCCCTATCCAACCCCGTCACCTGACCGCCCCTTCCCCATCCAATCCCCCTGATCTGCCCCAAGGGGGACCCACCCCTGCCATCTAACCCCTCCTCTGTTCCTCCTGGATCACTGCCCCCAACCCCCCTCCCCTGGAACCCCCCCATCCCGTTTCGGAATGTGGCCCTGCGAACATGGGTGGAGGATTCAGGAAGAGCAGGGGAAGCTGTGCAGCTGGAGAGAAGGGGTGGTTTCCCCTTCAAAGAGCCGCTTCACTCCGGCCAGCTGTGCGGCCGCCCGGTTCTCCTCCTGAGTTCTCTGTCCGTGTTCCCCATGCTCCTGCCACCTGCACTGCCCACCTGCTTCCCTGCCCCCGCATTGCAAGTCCCTCTCCCCCCCGCGGGGGGTATGCCGGTGCTGAGCTGCCCACTTGCCTGGCCCTGGGGCCCTCTGTTGTTGGGGGGGTGCCCCCATGCCAAGGCACCCTGTGTTCACTGTTAAATCCGTCCCTGAGCCACACTGCTGACACCCTGAGCTGAGGCTGTGGGGGAGGGGGGACAGCAGGGGGTGGGCCAGGGCTGACCAGGAGCTCAGGGGCAGGGGAGGACAGCTCCATGGGCTGGATGTGGCCCGCGGGCCGTAGTTTGCCCACCTCTGTTCTAGATCTTATCTGAAAATACCTTTTCTCCCCTGCCGGTTGCTCTATTATTTTTACTGAAGCTTTAATGTATTCACCATATTATTTACACCACTGGGTTCTGTAATTTATACTATGTACCACATCCTGCATTAGTAAGGAGAATCCTGCTTTGACAGGGAGATGGACTAGAAATTCATAGGTCTCTTCCATCACTAACTTCTGTCTTGTATTAGTGAATACTATAAAACATTTTGGACAGTTTTAGGCGCTATGTAAAATAAAGTTTTTTAAGTGATCTCCAAATTTCCAGTTCGTTCAATTGTATAAATGCTGGAAGGCATGGAGTGTAAAAGCCAGTACATTTTTTGATAGTTTTGTTTTTTGTTACTGAGAAATCTGGTAACGATTTACAGTGGAGCCCACTTAAATGAATAGTTATGGAAGGACCTCATAAACGAATATTTTTCTCATGCCAATCACAGACAAATACAGGGAGACCTTTGAAATGAGTCTCTGGTAAAGGAATAGACCTGTGCATCAAAGGGAAAATAAAATGAAATAGGAAATTCACTAGCTAAAAGATTAGCTCTGTTACATGAAAGCATCTTTCTGTGTTATCAAATCAGGGTCTATTAAATGCAAAGAAACCCCTATTAATGCAATGTTAAAATTGCGTAGTTAAAACAAAAATAAAAAATGTAGGCAGTCACAGGAGGCAATGTGTCACAGTAGATATGGCATTAGACTGGAACTTGGGAGATTTCTGTTCTAATCCCAGCTCTGCCACTCTGTGACCTTAGGCAAGCCACTTATCCCCTTTTTGCAGGTAGAAAATGACACTTTGTAAAGTGATTTGAGATCTACATGTGAAAAAAAACTATATAAGAGCTAGATGTTGATACTATTACTATGTTGGTTGGTTGTGCCTGCCATTTTGGATGAATTTGCAAAGAACCATATTGTTGTTTATATTATAAAATGTACACTTGCTTGGAAAGCCCAACACATCTTTGTCGAGATAAGAAATTAAACAGTCAAAATAACTTTTCCAGGCATTCCTGCACAAAGCTGGTCCTTTTCCTGTACCTCCTCTTATTCTTATTCTTCCCAGAGCGGTAGCCACTACGAGCAGCATCCCCCAGTGGTCTAGTTTGGAATTATATTTGGTTTAACTTTCCTTTTGACAAAGCACTCAGTTTTACAGTGGATTAAATTTGCTTCTGTGGGTGTTGTCAATTCTCATGATTTTCATGAGTGGTAGATTTGGGCTGGAGCCAATTTTGCAATGATAAACTCCAGTCTCCTAGCAAATTTCAGCCCTAAGAGGAAAATCCCCTCTGGCTGTTTGTGACACTTTCCCATCTCCTGGTCTAGAGCAGCCAAGAAGCAGGCAGAGCTCTCTCCCCATCCCCTCTGCAACCCACCACCCTTCTCACAGAAGGGGAAGAGGGAGCAGAAAGAGCCCAGCAGCTCAGAGTGGCTCTATTCTCCCTCCCCCTTTGATCAGGGACAGCTCCTCTGCTGCAGGGACAGCAAAGGGGCAGAGGGAAGTGAAGAACCTCTGGTGCTGTCTCCCTTCCTTAAGGCTGGAAGGGGAAAAATGGGACATTTCTGCAGCTCCTGGCTAGGTTGGGAGAGGCTCATGAAGAACTCCAGGAGGAGCAGATGTGAGGCTCTGGGGCTAGAACTGATGAGGGGCTGGGTGCGGGACAGGATTGATTTTGAAGGTTGGGGGAACAGAATTAATGCTGGGCAGGGGATGGACATATATGGGGGTGAGAGCTCCTGCAGCAGGGGCCAAAATCACCTTACCAATAAATTTGGGAGGCTGGTCAGTGTTAATTGTCTCTAACACATACTGGGGATAGGTAGGAGAATTAAAAAATCAAAACAGACCAAAAAACACAGTATAACATATTCTTTAAAAATCTCATAATTTTTGGCTTAATTTAATTATTTCTCTGGGCTTCACTCATGATTTTTGAACCTTTAGAGTTGGCAGTGCTGTTTCTAGAATATGACTATCACTCTATAAATAAATAAAGCCTAATACGAAAAAGGCCTCATTCTTCTGTGGCCCTTCCTTGGCATCATGTTAATTGTGCTGTATTCCTGTAAACAGTCTCAATCAACTCAGATACAAACCAAATTTAAAGACATTCCTAGCTGTTCATTCTGAACTGTAGTTTATACTGGAGAGTTTATAGCTCAATCAGAAGTATTTTTCTTCTAGAGGCAGAATCGCAGTATGCTAGTGAACTGGTTGGAAAGCAAACGTTCTCTCTCTCTCTCTCTCTCTCTCACACACACACACAAACTTTTTCCTGTTTCGGTGAATTTTGTTTCAGTGGAAATTTTCTCACCAGCTTTAGTGCTTTTCCTCCCTCTAATCTGCAATTACTACAAATTTCCTTATCAACCATGCCTCTGACATAAGCACCTCCTGTGTTAGTCCTGAAGCAATATTTCTCGGGTAACCTGTGGAATGACTCTTCCACCTTCTTCCATCCCTACACTAGATAGGATGAGCCTGTGCAGTCAGCCATTCTCATGGTAGAGAGCTAATGAATGACCCGTCTCCAGCTGATCCTGAACTCAACCTGTCCCATGTTACGAAGCCTTGAAATAACAACCTTCTCACTGGCTGGCTGTGTGGATTTGAACCTTCCTGTGTTGGGGCACTATGGAATTATCTTTCCCATGTTTAGACTCACAGAATAACCCCTTTGCAAATGATTGCAGGCTTTGACGCCAAGAACTGAGGAAGATTCAAAGGAGGATTGGTTATCTCTGTGGAAAACAGGAATATCTTAGAGTTATAGTTCACTACTAATGAATTTTGGAAGGGAGATAAAACCTAAGTCTTCAGGGCCTAAGCGACCCTCTAACTATTAGAGACCAGAATGAGACCTAATATGGGGAGGCAGATTGTCCTGTATCTACTTACTGCAGCATTTCTTACACCTTCCTCTAAAGTATCTGGTGCTGACCTCTGTTGGAAATTGTATTGGAATAAATGGATAACAGGTCTGAGTCAGTATGGCAATTGTTTCTCTGTTTCTGTATGCAAGGATTTAAGATTTTCAGTGTTCACTTGACATAGTGGGCATTGGCTAAAAGAATATGAAATAAATACACTCACAGTGCAATTCTATTTGCTGAATAGACAGCTCTGTCAACAAAGTAAACACAGTGGCTGTTTTAAGCCATGATTATATGGGATGGAGGTCTGATGAAAATGTCTCAGAAGGGAAATTTCTATGGCTTTTTAAAAAAGCTGCCATCATGCAACACAGTAGTTGAGATAATGAAAATCCACAGTTGAATTTTTTTTCACCCTCTGCATTATGTTTTGCTTCTGGCCATGTATTTTTCTCACTTTCCTACACAGGAATCTTTCTTTGGCCTAAATTGCTGCTCCAATAGAAATTGTTTCAGATTAGATTGGCTTTAGAAAATTTTGAGAGTATTGCCAAACTCTCTTTGTCCATATTTGGCAGCTGGACAACGACAGTTTTGAGTGTTGGCTTAAAAGAACATATTTGTATCTATGAAACTGATGTGATGTCCAAGAGCTGCCTAAGGCATCTCTCTTTGTTGTTTGTGTCTGTTCTAGGGCTTAGGTCAGTTTTGTTGAGGCGAAGCAGTCGCTGTGGATGCTGAATCTGACTATGAAAGTATTTACCTGCAGAAATACCTTGGTTTAGCACCACAGTAATCTCTAGACATTTCTAGCAGGTTGCCTCTCGCACTGAGGTTACCTCTCCGGGGGAGGGAACTCCAGTTGCAAGGAAAAGGCAGGTGTTAGTAATGGGAGTTCGATATTGACATAGGAGTATGCTGGTTTGGTGATCGACCGGCAGAACCATATGGCTAATTGCCTTGCCTGGTGTGAAGGTTGCGGATCTCTCGAGGCATCTAGATAGACTTCGTGTGTGACGGGGGAGTCTGGAGCTACCATGTAGGTCGAGGGAGATGTCCTGCAAGCCAAATTTAGGCTGCTAGGGAAGAGACGAAATCCAGAACCTCTATGGTGGCCCCCAAGGAAATGTCCCAGTTCCATGGCGCAGGGCCGGTAGAGCCTTCGACATAGTGATGAGCGATGATGTAGAGAGGAGGGTTTACGAGTTTATTAGGCTAGGGACTTTTGGTGGGGGGCCTATACGGAGAGAGGGCGCACCTAAACCATGACCACTGGCTGGCACATAACACAGTTAGGTTGTAGAGCAGTTTTAAACTAGAGGAGATGGGGGGAAAAGCTGACTGCTGCAGAAGGATGGATCCACACACTTCTCTTAGGGGGTCTGATGATAGGGACTCCAGGTTATAGTCAGGGACGCAGTTAGCGGCGAAAGTAGATAAATCTAAAGAATAACTGCAAGCGCAACTAAGGACATTTTAAAGTGCTTGTACACAAATGCTAGAAGTCTAAATAATAAGATGGATGAAAACTGATAAAAGAGGATATTGATATAGGCATCAAGAAACCTGGGTGACTGGGAGCAATCATTGGACATTGCACGACCAAATATATCTCATCAATTAGTCGGAAGGCAGAACAGGTCGTCAGGGTGGAGGAGTGCGCACTATAAATGGAAAGAGAATACAAATGTCTCTAGCGAATCCTCTCGCTCAGAACGCTATGGATAGAAATTCATGCTGTAATAAAAAATATAACATTAGGGATTATTATCACATCTGACCAGGAAAGTAAAAGTGATGAAATGCTAAGGACATAGAGAGCTATCAAAATTGACCGTAATGTGGGGATTTCTTAGTCCCCATATGACTGGAGCTTTCACCTAAGGACGAAATGCAGAGATAAAATTGACTGCTTCATGGACGCAGCTTTGGTGGGACCTCAAGGAGAGGCGTAACTCTAGATTTAATCCTGAGGTGAAGTGCAGGAGCTGGTCCAAGAGCGCAGCTGCCTTGGAATAGTACCATATACAATTGCATTCAATCCTGTGGGGAAAGACACCTCAACAGCCCAACGGAGCATTTGGATAATTCAAAAGAGGGAACTATACAAAAATGAGGGAGGTAGTTAAAGCAAAAGTAAGTGCAATATGACCCTATTTTAAGACACCATAATAGAGGCCAACTCATAGATATACCACAAGTAAAAATGTAAGAGGCACCACTGGCTTAACAACCATGTAAGAGCAGTGAGAAGACTTCCTTTAAAAAGTGGAAGTCAAATCCAGTGAGGCAAAGAAAGGAGCACAACACTGCCAGCTTAAGTGCAAGAGTGTAATAAGAAAAGCAAAGAGGAGTTTGAAGAATGGCTAGCCAAATCCAAAGGTGGTGGTAAAATGTTTGTAGCATCAGAAGCAGGAAGCCTGCTAAACAACAGTGGGGCCCTATGATTGAAATACAAAGGAGCGTTAAAGACGATAAAGTCATTGCGAGAAACTAAATGGATTCTTTGCTTCAGTTACGCAGGATGTTAGGGAGATTCCCAACCTGAGCTGGCTTTGTAGGTGCACAAGAGAAACGTAGTTGCACTAGAGGAGGTTTGGAATTAATTGATAAACTCATATAAACAAGTCCTGGGAGCAGATGGTATTCACCCAAGATTTCTGAAAGAACTCAAATGTGAGATTGCGGAACTATTAACTAAGGTTTGTAACCTGTCCTTTAAATCGGCTTCGGTACCCAGTGACTGGAATTTAGCTAATGTACGCCAGTATTTAAAAAGGGCTCTAGAGGTGATCCCGGCAATACAGACCGGTAAGTCTACGTTGGACACAGGCAAATTAGTCGAAACAATAGTTAAGAATAAAATTGTCAGACACATAGAAAAAACATAAACTGTTGAGCAATAGTCAACATGGTTTCGGTAAAGGGAAATCGTGTCTTACTAATCTATGAAAGTTTTTTGAAGGGGTTAACAAACGTGGACAAGGGGGATCCAGTGGACATAGTTGTACTTAGATTTCCAGAAGCCTGGAGATTGTCCCTCACCAAAGGCTCTTACGTAAAAAGTGTCATGGAATAAAGGAGAGATCCTTTCGTGAATTGAGAACTGGTTAAAAGTCAGGAACAAAGGGTAGGAAATAAATGGTCAATTTTCAGAATGGAGAGGGTAACTAGTGATGTTCCCCAAGGTCAGTCCTGGGACCAAATCCTATTCAACTTATTCATAATGATCTGGCGAAAGGGGCAAACAGTGAGGTTGGCAAGGTTTGCAGATGATACTAAACTGCTCAAAGATAGTTAAGGCCAAAGCAGACTGTGAAGAACTTCAAAAAGATCTCACAAAAAGTGATTGGGTAACAAAATGGCAAATGAAATTTAATGTGGATAAATGTAAAGTAATGCACAGGGGAAAAAATAACCGGAACTATACATACAATATGATGGAGGCTAATTTAGCTACAGCGAGGTCAGGAAAAAGATCTTGGCCACTCGTGGATAGTTCTCTGAAGATGTCACCGCAGTGTGCAGAGGCGATCAAAAAGCAAATGGGATGTTAGGAATCATTAAAAAGGGGATAGAGAATAAGACGGAGAAATCTTATTGCCCTTATATAAATCCATGGTACGCCGCATCTGAATACTGTGTACAGATGTGGTCTCCTCACCTCAAAAAAGATATTCTAGCACTGAGAAAAGGTTCAGAAAAGGGCAACTAAAATGATAGGGTTTGGAGAGGGTCCCATACGAAGAAAGATTAAAGAAGCTAGGCCTCTTCAGCTTGGAAAAGAGGAGACTAAGGAAGATATGATAGAGTATAAATACAATCATGAGTGATGTTGAGAAAGTGGATAAGGAAAAGTTATTTATTACTTATTCCCATAATAAAGAACTAGGGGTCACAACAAATGAAATTATAGGAACAGGTTTAAACAAATAAAAGGAAGTTCTTCTTCACACAGTGCACAGTCATCTTGTGGAACTCCTTACCTGAGGAGGTTTGTGAAGGTGGGACTATAACAAGTTAAAAGGGAACTGGATAAATTCATGGTGGTTAAGTCCATAAATGCTATTAGCCAGGAAGGGTAAAGAATGGTGTCCCTAGCCTCTGTTCATCAAGGATGGAGATGGATGGCAGGAGAGATCACTTGACAATTGCCTGTTAGCTTCACTCCCTCTGGGCACTTGGCATTGCCCACTGTCGGTAGACAGATAAGGGGTGGATGGACCTTTGGTCTGACCTGGTACGGCCGTTCTTATGTTCTTCCTTGCAGTTATTCCTCCATTCTGTGTTTGGTCATTCCTCTGTACATACCTCACTTCATCTCCTTTTTTCTTCTCCATTTTCTCCAGTTTATTACTGTTTTAATTTGATCATCCAAAACATTTTTTCTTTGCACAACTCCTGCCATTTCTGTTTGGCTTGTCAAGTAATGGGACTCTTCCCCCATGTGTTTGGGGTTGAAACAAATTTATGGGCTGTTCAAGGGCATAGTCATATTCACGTCTGTTTTAGAATTTAAAAAGAAACAAAATCTGACCTTCAGTTATTTTTAATCTAGAAGCTTGTCCAAAGTTTTATTCTTTATTCCTGACAAAGTCCTGACATACCTTTCTCTTGAGTAGAACATTCTCCCCACCCCACACCCTAAGGCATGATTATCATTGTACAGGTCTGACAAAAACAGGCACTACAGTGACAGGTTGGGGATATTCATTGTGTTTTTATATCTGTTACTGATGAACCATCCTATTGTTGTTACATTGCAAACAAATCCGTCCTCTCCCCCATAAAAGTATGTTTTAGCATTATGACTATATTCAAAATGTCAGTTAAAATATACAGTCTAATAAAAATGGAACTTAAAGTGTAAAATCTTTATGAAACTAGTTACTTTTCATATACAGAAGAGTCTATGTCATGTTACACTTAAAATTAGTGGATATTAATTCTATTATCTGTGAATTACCAGTGTACGCAAGGATAGGGGCCAGTATCTGGTGTCCCATTAAAAGTGAGAGTCTGTCCATGTCTAAAATATATTGACCAAGTTTTGCTCACTTCTGATACTGCACATTGGAGTGCTAAAGCTAGCTGTTTTCAGTGGTCTAGCAACAGCAACTGTCTTAGTCTCATTAACATAGGTCATGGCATAAAATAAACACTAATTATATGTAATGACTTTGCTACTGAGAATAGGCTACTTACTTAAGTGTGTTTGATATGGTGTGCTCTGTCTCTCTCTGGGCTGAGCTGTACTTTGTGTATTTCCTCTCTGGAGTTTCCTTGAAATGGTGGGTGAAATCTACACTGAAGGAAAGGGATTTTGTTCTTTGCAGTGGCTCTTGGGTCTTTTTTCCCTCCTTTATGGAGGAAGCACAGAGGTGCCTTTGTTGTTTATTTGAAGGGCACAAACACAAGCGAATTTTCTCACTACCCCATCTTGCTGACAGCTGTTCTCCAGGCCAAGGATGAAGTGAGACTCCCACCAGATAAGCGAGGTTTTGTTCTCTTTTGTTTTACCGTCTTTCACTTATCTTTCTAATAAAAATGTTGGTCTGAGTAATATCAGCCTTTCAACCCCAAGACTGGGTGCTTTAAACCCTCTGAATGTAAATAAAGGGGTGTTCAACCGGTGATTCTGATTGTCAGCTAAACAGTCTCCTTTCTCAGTTCCTGGTAGTAATTCTTAATTCTCAAATTGAATAGAAGTTACTCTCTAGTGCAGTCATGCTTAAGTTTGTGCAACTTAAATTTTGACAGTAGGCCTGGTCTACACCCAAAACTTAAGTCAACCTAGCTATATCACTCAGGGCTGTGTAAAAATAAATAAATAAATAAATAAATTTCACTCCCTGTACAATGTAATTAGGTCAACCTAACCCCCACAGTAGGTACAGCTAGGTTGATAGAAGAACTCTATCAACCTAGCTACTGTCTCTCGGGGTGGATTTACTACAGCAATGGAAAAACATCTTCCATTGCTGTTGTCTGCACTGCAGTGGCATAGCTGCAGCACTGCAGTGCAGATCAGGAACTAACATTCAAGCCATGATAGATTAACATAACTCTGTAAAACTACCATAAATATAATGAAAAACACTTGAAAAAAGTAAAATTTTCACTAATCCAAAGGAAAATTATTCTGTGTAGTGACCCTGAGAGGTGTGTGCATTAGACCTTAGACTCTCTAGATCTTCCACAGTAATCTGTATTACAGGAATAAAACTTCTTGATGACAGTAAGCTTGTCTTGATAGTGTGTCTAGCAGATAAGTTAAACTATGAATTTGACCCATTTGAGAGAGGACATTTCCAGAAATATTGTGTGTAATCATGTACAATTATAATGTATTACTCAGTGGGACACTGGTTGCTCAGAAGATTCACAGTGTGCAACTATGGAAGTTAATATAGAAAACTGAATGACTAGTAAACATTTTTTTTCATGTGCATTTGGCACTTAAGACTGTCTAGGCATATCTTACAGATATGGGTGAACTATTGGTTAGATTTTTTACAACATGTTTTTGGAGTGTGACTCTAGAAATATGAGGGTAATAAAAGCACAAGTAAACTTTGTATTTATGTAGTCAGCATTGCATATTCAGGTTCTGCAGAATCAAACTTTTCTGTGTTTAAAAAAGTTTATATCCTCGATTGTAAAATTAAGTTTTCAAATGTGAAGCCACCATAAATTGAAGCAGGTTTGTCTTCCAGAGTTTGCAAACAGCCTGTAACAATGGCTTTGGCAAGGTATGGACTCCTCTGGCTCGTTAATCTCATAGAGGTGTTAACTGCAATGCTTAACAATGACACTATATGTCATTGACTATTTCATTACTGAGCATTCTATCAGATGGGCTTGGGAATGGGGTACGAGGGATGCCCCATGGTGCAGAAGAATTGTGAGTTGCTCCAGGGAAGGAAATGCAGAGGGAAGAAAAGCAGTCAGAGAAATGGGGAGGAAGAGAGAAACAAATATCAGAAATTGCAGTGGTCCTAAAAGTGAAAATATTTCATCTCCTGAGCGAGGCTGAATGTGACTTAACAAAGTGGATGGATCCAGTATCCTTATCCCCCAGACTCTTCACCTCAGAGCTTTGTTTTTGGATGGGCATCTTCACTAGAGCAAGAATGTTCACTGGCAGTACAAGGCATCTTCTGGAGTAGCAGAAAAGAGTCCACAAGGCGATCCTATTGGGTCAAGTGGAAGCGGTTCACTGCAGGGGCCCAACAGAGGAGTCTTGCCCTTGAAGATGTGGACATTTCTCTTCTTTTGTACAATCTCCTCTTCCTGAAGATGTCAGGCCTCACTTTCAACTCCATCAAGGTGCACATACCTGCTATCAGTGTTTCCATCCCCTAGTGGAGGGGCACTCTGTCTTTACTCAACCCTTGACTACCAGATTATGGAAGGGCCTCCTATGAATTTATCCTTCCATTCAATCCATTGCTCCCCAATGGGACCACAGCTATGTTCTCATGATGTTGATTAAGTCACCCTTCGAGCCTCTGGCCGCATGCTCCCTGTCTCTCCTCTCCCTGCAGGTTGCCTTTCTCATACCTATTACTTCCGCGAGAAGGATAAGCAAAGTGGGTGCCATGATGGCTGGATCTCCCATTTACCACGTTCCATAAGAACAAAATTTCCCTGCACTTGCACCCCAAGTTCCTACCAAATATTGTATCACATTTTCATCTCAAGCAACCCATACACTTAGGTGTGTTCTTTCCAAAGCCTCATGCCTCAGCGGAGGAACAGTGCCTTCATTCCCTCAACATCCGCAGGGTCTTAGCCCTCTACCTGCAGAGGACGAGACCATTCAGGAAGTCCCCCAGACGGTTTGTTGCTATAGCTGAAGGGATTGAGGAGCAAGCTATTTGCACTCAGAGGATTTCTAAGTGGGTTTCAGGGTGCATTACATTTTATCAGTTATCTGGGTTGTCTCCACCCTATGGGATATGAGCCCACCCCACCCCACAAGAACTCAAGCATCAAATATGGCTACGCTTCACGACATGCCTCTTAGGGACATATTTAGGGCAGGCACATGGCAATCGATACATACCTTCTCTTTTTATTATGCCTGGGTGCAAGACTCTGCGACGGATGCCTCATTAGGCATGACTATTCTCTGTTCCACAGTTCCATCATCTTTCTCACACCCTCCTCTTACCTAGGTAATGCTTGTTAATCACCCTCAGTGGAATACAGTACTAGGGACCATCACTCGAAGAAGAGGCGGAGGTTACGTATCTGTGACTGGAGGTTCTTCGAGATGTGTGATCCCTATCTCTATTCTAATCCTGCCCTCCTTCCCCCGCTGCAATGGAAAATGAACTGAGGGCATGGTTGGTCTGCCCTTTATCACCTCAGACAAAGCTATGAGGGAGAGCAGGGGCACATGCACGGACCAACAGACATTACTACTTTCAAAATCTCCAGCTCTGGGTGCATGGCACATTGAGACTTTCAAGGACACAGTAGAGCAATCTGACAGCCTCTGCACTGTTGAGGAGGATGAAAATTTTGGGAAAGGAGTACATGAAGTTGGAGTGGAGGGAAATGACCACATAGTTGGAACCCTCCTTCCAGTGTGACCCCTGTTGTTAGGAAGAGCCAGTTAATAGTTACGGGAGATTCAGTTATTAGAAACATAGATAGTTGGTTTGTAATGACTGAGAGAAGTGCATGGTGAATTGCCTGCTGGGTGCAAAGGCTGTAGACCTCTCAAGACATCTAGACAGACTTACATGCAGTGCTAGGATAAAGACAGTGGTTGTGGTACATATATGTACCAGTGAGGCAGGGAAAAGTAGAAAAGAGGTCCTGGAGATCAAACTTAGGCTGCTAGGTAAGAAATTAAATGCCCACAATCTTTTTTTTTGCAATCATACATACTCTGTTCAGTGCAATAAACTGGCTAGTAATAAGCATACAGTTATGTTTCAGGACATCAACCCATCTCTAACTAACAGAGGTCCAGAAGAGATTTTCTCTATGGGCAGTTTAATTTAAAACTGATTACAAGGTATTTTGCACCTCCCTCTGAAATAGCTGATAAAAGCTACTGTTAGAGATAGCATACTGATCTTAGTGGACTGCTGGTCTCATCCGGCATGGCAATTCCAATGTTCCTTTAGTCACATTTTAATATGCATTGAGATGAAGGCATAAAGTATTTGTAAGATGATCAGACGCAATACTTTTGCTATGTTAAAAATTACTTTGCAATTCAGAGTAGCTGAAATTCATCCACATACAGATACTTCAGTGTGTGTTGGGACCATTGTTCTTAGTGCGCTCTCTCGCTCTTAGTGTCTTTTTGAGCAGGAGGTGTATTTTATTCCTTCAGAAAGAAATCTTCATTTGATCTCAAATGTCTGTTGAAGGCAGGTGACTGGATTGCTGTTCTTGTGAAATTAGCTAAATGTGTATGAATAATCTGCAAATTAATTATAAAAAAGTTTAACTGGACAGACTGTAGTTTGTGCTTCCCATGCCAAAATGTATCTTGCCAGTTGCGATGCACAGAATCCTCATGGCATTAGCACACCCTCTTCTGTTAGTATTGGTGACTGCACTATAACCAATGACTAATTCTTGTGGCTGTGCACATTGGTTTGTGTGACAATATTATTCTTGAGATTGTAGCATTTTGAAGGCAGATTCCAGTCCTGCATCTTGTACACAGATCCTGTACCTGGCTTGTACCTAAATAGGGGTCTGTCAAATGTGCTGCTTATCTAAATTCTCTGAATCCTTCTGCAAAAATAAAAATAGAACTCTCCTGATTACTGACTTGAGCATTGGTCTGGCCCATGTGGGAGCTGTTCTAGTATCTTGTACCTTCCAGAATTTGTCACAGTAACTTCCTTTGATTTTTTGGATGTCAGCAATGAGTCTTTGCTGCAGCAGAATCTGCCAATAGTTCTGTCTATGTAGGGATGGTCTGGCATTTCCAGCATGAAGGGGAGCCCTATGAAAGGGGTTAAGTTTATAATAGGAATAAATTCGAAATGACGATTGTGAGTGGTGTCTGTGTCGTAAGTAGCAGCCCTCACCTAGCAGGTGACTGTAGGGCAGACACTTAAAATGACAACGTTGTAGCTTTAAAAAAAATCTTGTTAATTTGTAGGGGTTATTTTAAGACACTTAAGATTTCAGGGCAACACATTTTTAACGCACACAAAGAAACGTAGTACAGGAGCTGCAGAAAGATGATACAGGAGACTGACCTAAATGTAGTTGTCATGGTTTCTTGTTAATATATATTTTAGAATTCTTCAGGAGAACTAGATGTGAGAGGTCATACTAATCCTGTTGTCTGGATAGTCTGTGCTTTCCAGTTCCTGAATGTACACAAGGGGAAGAGGATGCTGGCACCAAAAGGACTGTTAGTATATTATTCATTTTGCACTGTTATTTACCATTATATACACAAGCTGCTACCAGAAAATGCTATTCCAGCCATGATCAAGCACTGCAATCTCCCAAATGCACAGGTGTCTTCTACCCTTGATATGCACCAGTGCAAAAAATCTTTTTTCAAAAAGCTTTTAATGGAGAAGCAACAACCCTTGGTATATATGGATAATAGAGAAAGTGGCTCTATCTGTGGGTAGCAGCCCAGAAGGCTTAGAGGTGACTGTTGTTGGCTCTGTGTGTGTATTCTCTGTGTGCTCTCCCAGCCCTGCTCAGATAGCTGACACAACAGATATCGAATGGCCCAAGAAGAACACAGACTTGGTTCAGTGGCAAAGGTGCTCCACCATGTTTATTGCCAACAAAGTATGGTCCTAGCATCCTATACGTACGTGCTCATTACAATGGACTTGGCTCAGTGAATAGTGGGACTTTGTCTCTCTTTTTTCCCCTCCCCTCCTCCTCCCCCGCCGGACAAAGACACCCAGTCTGTGGCCCCTCTTTTATACACTGATGCAAACAAGTTATGTATTGCCCTGCTGACATGGTTAGTTACAACCCTTTACCTTATACCTATTTGTTCAATCAAAACATCTTTCTCCATCACCCTGTTAACCCTGACTTTATCTTTAAGAGGGGTCAGTGTGTCCGTGTATCATCTTCAGGGAGTGTGTTTACATCATAACCTTGTATCAGGGTGTTCTGCTGCCACCCTTTTGGAATGTGTTTACCTGAATACTTAGTGCCTAGGAGTGCTTGTGGTTTTTGCAGTGCCAGCCTTGTTCTTGCTAAGTTCATGTATCAGATAGCAAACTTGCAAGCAGGCATCTGCTTTGTAATAGGGCCTGACTTTTTGTTCATAGCTTGACTTTTGCTACCTTGGATTTGTCTCAGCATGGGCTGACTTTAGTTCAGGCCTTAGGCCTTACACCAGGCCTCATGTCTCAAGCTCTCTTTCTACTACAAGAGGTAATGGAATATCAGGGTAAAGGGTTTGTTTTAATATTTAGTGAGCCTCTTCCTCAAAAGTTTGTTTGTTTGTTTTTTAAATAAGTCACTGCATGTTTCCATCACTCCATGGTTCTAAGGCCACTAGCATATTAAGTACATGCAGCACAGTGAGAATAGACACTATGGCTGATATATACTATGGTACATAATTAGATCAGCTGGGGGAGACTTGGACATGTATCTCTGGAGGAAGAATGTAGCCTTCAGTCTTTTTTTTTTTTATCATCCACCATTATTGTTGCCTCAGTCTGAGTGATATTTAGCTGGATTATAGCTAGGCTGGAGGGTGTGGGAAGTGAGGTGATTTAATCTGATGGCTCCATATTCTTGAAAAGGATCCTTTTTAGTTTTTAATGCAGTGTGACAAAGTTTCTTCTCCACCTTGGTGGGTCCTGTGCTTATTGGCGGATTTGCTCTCCTCACAGAGTCACCCTGTGGGTCGGGAAACAGCCCAGAGACTTTCCGCTCTGATAGAAGCCACAGTCCAGGTCAATTCCTCCTGTGTTTGATCAGGAGTTGGGAGGTTTCGGGGGAACCCGGACCCGCCCTCTACTCTGGGTTCCAGCCCAGGGCCCTGTGGACTGCAGCTGTCTAGAATGCCTCCTGGTACAGTTGCACAACAGCTACAACTCCCTGAGCTACTTCCCCATGGCCTCCTCCCAGGACCTTCCTCCTGATGTCTGATAATGCACATACTTCTCAGTCCTCCAGCAGTATGCCTACTCACTCTCAGCATCTTGCATGCCTCTTGCTCCCAGTTCCTCACACGTATTTCCTCTCCTCTAGCTCCCTTCGGCCTGACTGGAGTGAGCCCTTTTATAGCGTCAGAGGAGCCTTAATTAGAGTCAGGTGCTTAACAGTCTCACTTGACTCTTAGCAGGTTAATTGGAGTCAGGTGTTCTCATTAGCCTGGAGCAGCCTCTGCTCTGGTCACTCAGGGAACAGAACATTGCTACTCTGCTGTTCCCAACCGGCCTGGGTCTATCACAGCAATTACTCAGCTTTTACAGAGAAGTTAATTTTAAAATGTCTGTTCTGTTCCTTCAAAGGGTAATTTGTGTGTTTCTTGATGCTGAAAAGTTAATCGGTAGTTAAACTCAGATTCTATTACAACCATCTATTGCCTGGGAAGTTATGGTGCTTCTGTTTTATCTCTGGAGATACTTAACCATCATTAATGTTCAGTAATGAGTGTTAAAACCTACTGTGTTTTCTTTAAATACATCAAGAAAGCACCCTGCTAAATTTGCATATAGATCTATAAACCCTTCTGTGATTACGAGGCCTTCAGAGCTGGTATTTTATATTGGTCATGGCAATATTGGTCATGGCCTGTTGTTCCCCACCTTTGCACAATGTTTTGTGACATTTGATGTTCTAGATAGACGAAAAGAAATTCCCTCACCTCCACTGGCACTGGAGAAATAAGGATACGTATAATGATTTACTGAGGAGTATTTGCTGTAGGAAGGTACACAACACCATTTCAGCAGATGATATGCAGGCACTTATGGAAGTTGAAGGGAAACTACGTGGTCTTTCAGTCAAGGTATTTACATCTCCCATTTTAAAGTGGAGATAACAATAATGAATAGAGAGATTTAATCCAGAGCCAGAACACTGAAATGAAAAAGTGAAAAACAGAAGGCCACTTCCTTCTCTGGATCCATTAATTTCAATGGAATTGCACCAACTTCCCCCAGCCGAGGATCTGGCTCATAGTTTCTGCATTCCC
Organism: Chelonoidis abingdonii; assembly: GCF_003597395.2. NCBI lineage: Eukaryota > Metazoa > Chordata > Testudines > Testudinidae > Chelonoidis > Chelonoidis abingdonii. The sequence continues at coordinate 422,931 of NC_133790.1, forward strand.
ATTGGCTTTCATCAGTTTTCTCACTAGTGTATGTGAACATGAACCCTGCCAGCAACCTAACAAATGAATTGGCCCCTGTTTGCTCAGAGAGGGAGGGAAGGAGGTATGAAAGTCTTTCTGAATAATCTGTTTAGAAGAAGCCTCTCAGTCTTTCCAGTGATCTTCTTTACACACAGGGGGTATGTTCATGCTGTAGTGTAAGGCCAGGGTAAATAGAACTTGAGTTAGCAGACCATGGGTTTGTTAACCTAGGACTGGGCATTTACACTCATTTGTTACCCTGGATTAGGAATTGTTGAACCCTGACTCCAACATCTATACTGCACTGTGTGAGCTGGAGTCCAGCCACCCATATCCCGGACTTCCTAGCGCTCTCCCAAAAGACGGTTGCTCTAGCCATTTGTTCATGGTACAGTGTGAGAAAACTTGACTACTCACTGAATTTGACTGTCCAGAGGACAAAGAAAGGGGGCTCTTGGAATTGTGGAATACGTTAGGTAGACTCCCAGAGCACAACTCCATCAAAACTGCATCTATACTGCAAAGTAATAGGGCTTGCGCTCTTGGTCCCATCTTGACTCAGGTTTGGGACTTCCATCCTCCTGGGGTTTTGGGACCCTGAGTCTGATCGCTGGGTTAGTGATATTAGTGTGTAGACGGAAGTGGGGGATTAGGCTTGAGCCAGAGTTCAAACCCTGGCCTTACATTGCAGTATAGACATTCTCTTATTCACCAGAAATAATATTGAAAAAGCATGCTTGGTGTTAGTCTTGTTTTTATTAGGCAGTACTAGTTCGTATGAGCCTTCAGGAGGCAGTATTGTACCAAATAGTTTGTATGCTTGTTCACATTAAAGAGAGACTGTAAATCTGTCCCACATCCACCTGTTTGTGATTATTTGTGTAATTTATAATGTGCAGAAATTAGGGCTGTCAAGCATTAAAAAAATTAATCACACGATTAAACAGTAATAGAATACCTTTTATTTAAATATTTTTGGATGTTTTCTACATTTTCAAATATATTGATTTCAATCACAACACAGAATACAAAGTGTACAGTGCTCACTTTATATTTATTATTACAAATATTTGCACTGTAAAAAACAAAAGAAATAGTATTTCAGTTTACCCAATACAAGTATTGTAGTGCAATCTCTTTATAATGAAAGTTGAACTTACAAATGTAGAATTATGTACAAAAAATAGCTGCATTTAAAAAATAAAACCATGTAAAACTTTAGAACCTACAAGTCCACTCAGTCCTACATCAGCCAATTGCTCAGACAAACAAGTTTGGCTACAATTTGCAGGAGATAATGCTGCCCACATCTTGTTTACAATGTCACCTGAAAGTGAGAACAGTCATTCGCATGGCACTGTTGTAGCCGGCATCACGAGATATTTACATGCCAGATGCGCTAAAGATTCATATGTCCCTTCATGCTTCAACCACCATTCCAGAATACATGCGTCCATGCTATTGACAGGTTCTGCTCGGTAATGATCCAAAGCAGAGTGGACTGATGCATGTTCATTTTCATCATCTGAGTCAGATGCCACCAGCAGAAGGTTGATTTTCTTTTTTGGTGGTTTGGGTTCTGTAGTTCTGTTAGGCATCAGAGTGTTGCTCTTTTAAGACTTCTGAAAGCATGCTCCACACTTTCACTCTGATTTTGGAAGGCACTTCAGATTCTTAAACCTTGGGTCGAGTGCTGTATCTATCCTTAGAAATCTCACATTGGTACCTTCTTTGCATTTGTCAAATTTGCTGTGAAAGCGTTCTTAAAACGAACATGTGCTGGTTCATCATCCAAGACTTCTATAACATGAAATATATAGCAGAATGCAGGTAAAACAGAGCAGGGTGATACAATTCTCCCCCAAGGAGTTCAGTCACAAATTGAATTAACTCATTATTTTTTTAACGAGTGTCATCAGCATGGAAGCACGTCCTCTGGCATGGTGGCCAAAGCATGAAGGGGCATATGAATGTTTAGCATATCTGGCTTATAAATAACTTGTAATGCAGCTACAAAAGTGCCATGTGAATGCCTGTTCTCACTTTCAGATGACATTGTAAATAAGAAGCAGTCAGCAGTATCTCCCGTAAATGTAAACCCACTTGTTTGTCTTAGCAATTGGCTGAACAAGAAGTAGGACTGAGTAGACTTGTAGGCTCTAAAGTTTTACACTGTTTTGTCTTTAAGTGCAGTTATGCAAAAAAAATCTACATTTGTAAGTTACACTTTCACAGTAGAGATTACACTATTGTACTTGTATTAGGTGAATTGAAAAATATTTATCGTTTTACAGTGCAAATATTCATAATAAAAAATAATATAAAGTGAGCATTGTACACTTTGTATTCTGTGCTGTAATAGAAATCAATACATTTGAAAATGTAGAAAAACATTCAAAAATATGTAATACATTTCAATTAGTATTCTATTAGTATTTCAAAGGTGAAATGCCTGCAAGCTTGCATGGAAACTTTTTAAAGACACCATAATACAGGCTTAACTTAAATATATATCCCAAATTAAAGAACATAGTGAGAGAACCCAAAAAAAGTGCTGTGACTAAACAACAAAGTAAAAGTAGTAGTGAGAGGCAAAAAGGCATCCTTTAAAAAGTGGAAGCTAAATCCTAGTGAGGAAAATAGAAAAGAGCATAAACTTTGGTAAATGAAGTGTATAAGTATAATTAGGAAGGCCAAAAAAGAATTTGAAGTACAGTGAGCCAAAGACTCAAAAAGTAATAGCAATTTATTTTTTTTTTAAGTACATCAGAAGCAGGAAGCCTGCTAAACAACCAGTGGGGTCACAGGACGATAGAGATGCTAAAGGAGCACTTAAGAACAATAAGACCATTGTGGAGAAACTAAATTAATTCTTTGCATCGGTCTTCACAGCTGAGGATGTGAGAGAGATTCCCAAACCTGAGCCATTCTTTTTAGGTGACAAATCTGAGGAACTGTCCCAGATTGAGGTGTCATTGGAGCAGGTTTTGGAACAAATTGTTGAACTAAAGAGTAATAAGTCACTAGGACCAGATGGTATTTACCCAAGAGTTCTGAAGGAACTCAAATGTGAAATTGCAGGACTGCTAACTGTAGTCTGTAACCTATCATTTAAATCAGTTTCTGTACCAAATGACTGGAGGATAGCTAACGTGCCGCCAATTTTTAAAAAGGGCACCAGAGGTGGTCCTGGCAATTACAGGCGTGTAAGCCCGACTTCAGTATCAGACAAACTGGTTGGAACTATATTAAAGAACAAAATTGTCAGACACATAGATGAACATAATTTGTTGGGGAAGAGTCAGCATGTTTTTTGTAAAGGGATATCATGACTCACCAATCTACTAGAATTGTTTGAGGGAGTCAACAAGCATGTTGACAAGGGGGATCTAGTGGATATAGTGTACTTAGATTATCGGAGAGCCTTTGACAAGGTCCCTCAAAGGCTTTTAAGCAAAGTAAGCTGTCATGGGATAAGAGGGAAGGTGCTCTCATGGATTGGTAACTGGTTAAAAGATGAGAAACAAAGGGTAGGAATAACTTGTCAGTTTTCAGAATGGAGAGAGGTAAATAATTGTGTCTCCCAGGGATCTGTACTGGAGCCAGTCCTATTTAACATATTCATAAATTATCTGGAAAACGGGGTAGACGGGGAGGTGCAAAATTTGCAGCTGGCACAAAATTGCTCAAGATAGTTAAGTCCCAGGCAGACTGCGAAGAGCTTCAAAAGGATCTCTCAAAACTGGGTGATGGCAACAAAAAGGCAGATGAAATTCAATACTGATAAATGCAAAATAATGCACATTGGAAAACAACCCTAACTATACATATAAAATGGTTGGGTCTAAATTGGCTGTTACCACTCAAGAAAGAGATGTTGGCGTCATTGTGAATAGTTCTCTGAAAACATCAACTCAGTGTGCAGCAGCTGTCCCCCCCCCAAAAAAAGAAAAGCAAACAGAATGTTGGGAATCATTAAGAGAGAGAAAATAAGACAGAAAATATCATATTGCCTCCATATAAATCCGTGGTACGCCACATCCTGAATACTGATGTGGTCGCCTCATCTCAGAAAAGATATATTGGAATTGGAAAAGGTTCAGAAAAGGGCAACAAAAAATATTAGGGATATGGAATGGCTTCTGTATGAGGAGAGATTAATAAGACTGGGAATTTTCAGCTTGGAAAAGAGACAACTAAAGAGATATAATTGAGATCTATAAAATCATGACTGATGTGGAGAAAGTAAATAAACTTGTGTTATTTACTCCTTCTCATAACACAAAAACCCGGGGTCACCAAATGAAATTAATAGGAGTTGTCCTGTGGATTTAAGTTAATAACCTCCTTTGCTTAGAACAACCCTCCTGAAATAGTTAGCTGACCCTTTATATAGCTTAGCGGTGTTTGATCTTGAGTTTCCAGGAGCAGGTAATCATTAGACAATGGGTTTTTCTTCCCAAGGCGTAGCTTCAAAAGGTCTTCCAAGTATCTTCTAGGAAACCCACTTCACATGTATTGTCCCAAGCGCTTCTTTGATGTTCATAATGCTTCCCAGAAATGCATTAATCGTGTCTTCCTCCTAAAGAAGTTCCATAGAGTCCCCGCAATAATACATAAACATTTGCATGTTTAATATAATGGACTCCTAATACTTAATTCAGTGAGATTTAAATTAATTCAGTAAAGTTAATCCAGGATATTATCATTTGTGTCAGTTACTTTTCACAGAAATATTTTTAATAGTGCAGGAGCCCATAGATGTAAAAGTTTGGAATGAGGGTACTTCCCTTGGCATTGTGTAATTAATTTAAGAAAGAACTATCTTCTCTGCAAAGTGACCTCCTAGTGACATTATCCAGCAGTGTGAAAAGCTAAAACTGACAGTGCTCTTAGAGATGATTCCCTGTTCCCAGACACTGCTAGAAATAAAACTGAGAAGATGCTCTGGATTCTCATAGATCCTTTACACAGGAGGTGTTAAGATGTTACGAAAATAACCAGTAAGAGGACCCAGAAGACATTACTAAACTCAATTTTTTTCACCAGGATTTCGTATCAATACTCAAGGTACATCTACACTACAGTGGCAGTGCTTCAGCTGTGCTAGTGTAGCGTAGGTGCGTGCCGTATCGACAGAGAGGTTTTTCCATTGTTGTGGATCATTCACCTCTCTGAGAGGAAGTAGCCAGGTTGATGGAAAAACCTTCCTATTGAAAATCTAGCCATGTCTATACCAGGGATTAGGTCGATTTAACTGTGGAGTTCAGAGTGCAAATGTAAGTTTTAGGGGTAGACCAGGCCTCAGGTATGTGTAGGATGGGTGTGAGGGCGGCATAAGATGTGAGTTGCCAAGGCCGTACCCAGGACAGGGTGAGCGGACCAGCCACCCAGGGTACAAAGCCAAGAGAGCAGAAAAATGGGACGGTGAGAGGGGCATGCAGGTCACAGCCCCCTCCCCCCATCCCCTCAGATTTCTGCCTTCCATTTAGCCCACAGATTTTCAAGCTGTGGCTCTATGGGGAAATGCCCCACAGCTTGAATGTGTCCATTCACATGCATGTGCTATTTTGAGCATTTCAGTTTTCAAAACATAGGCCCATCCCAGATTCTGGAACAAGCTCAAATGCTCAGTTCGTGGAGTATGTACATGAGCTATATTAGAGACAAACCGACAGTAACCGTCTCCAGTTTGTGAGGGACCCCATGGAGCCAGTCTCTAGGAAACAGATAAATGCATGGAGGTTAAGTCCATCAATGGCTATTAGCTGGAATGGGTAAGGAATGGTGTTTCTAGCCTCTGTTTGTCAGAGGGTGGAGATGGATGGCAGGAGAGACATCAAGTTATGGAGACAGATATTTGTCAAGGAAGCCAGCAGAGTATCAGAAACCTGGAAAAATCTCTGACTGGATGGGCTTAGGCGTTTGGTCACAAGCTGAAGTGGTTCAAAAGTTTTGGGTTTTTTTAAGCAGCCTTTTTTTTTTATTGTTTCTTTAAACAATCAAACACAGCAAGCAGCAAATATTTGACCACACACTTCTGAAACCCCAAACCATATTCAGGTTTTAGCAGACTAATTTCAGCTCTTCAATTAAAAAAACCACAACAAATTTTGAAGGAAAGCAGACATTGTCTGTGAGTTTTTTTTTTTTTTTAAAACCCCCTAGTTTTCAATCCAGAAAAAGTTTTGACGGAAAATATTTGTCCAACCCTTTTAATGAGCTTTAGTGCCTTTTAGCACTAGCTGATACTGAGAACAGTGATACCTTATAAAGAAGTTTTCTCAAAACTAGGTTTGTGCTGAGATGCAGAAGGTTTATTTTTCCCAGAGCCGCCCGTGGGAGTGGGGGGAGCAAGTGGGGCAATTTGCGTGGGGCCCTACAGGGGCCCCTACGAGAATTGCAATTTTTTTTATTGAAAGGGTCCCCGAAATTGCTTTGCCCCAGGTCCCCTGAATCCTCTGGGCGGCCTTGAGCTGAGGTGTGGATTGATCCAGTCTAATGAACTTTTCACAGCCTTGAGTGACTTAGCTAGGTCAATGTAGGTTTTAGGTGCACACCAGGCCTCAGGTGTGTGTAGCGGGAGGGCTGAGCAGGGGGAGAAGTGAGAAGCCAGAGAGGTAGCAGTTGCCAGGGCCATAACCAGGGCAAGGTGCGTGGGCCACCCACCCAAGGTACAAAGCTGTGAGGGCAGAAAAATGGGGTAGTGAGGGGGTCACCCCCCCTACCCCCCCCGATTTCTGCCTTCTATTTAGCACAGAGTTTTTCAAACTGGGGCATGGAGAGAGGTTAGAGAAATTGTAAAGGAAGAAGTGACAAGATATAGACTAGAGGACAAGTGCTTGCAAGAATAACAGGGCTCAGATTTTTCTGGATGTGATAGCAGATGGATTTCTTCACTAGGGTATGAAGACCAACAAGAGGGATGCCAGTTAGATTGGTTTTGGGTGAGCAGTGAGGACTCGTAGAAGCAAATGTTAAGGACAACCTGGTTCGAGTGAGCATGAGCTAATTCAGTTCAAACGAGATGGAAAGGATAAACAAAATAATTGGACTAGGTTTTTGACTTCTCAAGGCTAACTAAAAGAGTTAAGGAAATTAAGTTAGGGGAAAGTGGATTGGGACTGAAGCACGTAAGTGCGAGGAGTGAAAATGCGGGAGTCGCAGGACCTGGACAGATCACACACACAAGCAGCACAGGAAGAAATAACACAAATAGAATTGGGTTGCTTAACAAATTGAGCCAGAATCCTCTGTAGAAGCTTCAAAATGAAGAATTCCCCTCTGAATCCCAAAGGTTGGTTTACCCACGTTCCTTGAGACCAAAACAGCCTGAGAGGAGAAGAGTCCGACAGAACCAGGGACCTGACCAACTACAGGGCCCATGACAGCCTGAAGTATGGCGTGGGCTATAACCTAAAATACGCAACCTGCCGCCTGAACAAGCGGTGGTTGAGAGAAAGAGAAACTGCATCAGAAGTCCAGGCAGCTGGGCATGATAGCTCCTCAGCAACAAAGAAGGCACATCGGCATGGTCCACTACCAAGAGAGAAAGAGGACCAACTGACAGCCATACGCTATGGGCGGCTTCGAGCTTGTGTACCAAACCGGGGAGCCCCAAAGAGCGACGACGCCAAGCTCCATCTTCCCACGAGATGAGGAGAAGATTAGAACAGACTAAGTGCTTGATTTCCATACTTTTCCCTTCATTCCCTTATTCCCACCCATACCACTTCTAATTTCACTCTATCCTTTCCCTTAAAATGTTAGTTCTTCTTACGCTATTAGTCCTTCGTCATGTGGTACTTTCTCAGTTGCAATCATAATGACCACTTAGAGGTCAGCAGCTACACATTCAGTTATTTACCCTCTATCTACTACCACCACGCACGTGCACTTAACCTTGTAGATCAAGGAAAATCCTAGCAAGCAGGGCTAAAAATCTGAGAGTGCAATATAAATGTATCGAGCAGGGACTTGGAGGAGTGAATAGATTAGGGGAAATCAAGACACCCATTGATGGAGCTAAGCCGTTCAGCTAGTGAGTGGGTATAACATTGAACTCCGACCGACCTTGGTAGGAGCTGAGGAGAAGCGTAGGTAGAAGAGTCAGGACTCCTGGCAGATTTACATATTAACTTGATGAGAGATAATCAATACAACAATACCTACAATAGGAATATCTAATATTTCAAAGCGCTCTAGACAGATATCTGCGACGATATACAAAGAAGACTTATGATGGAGAAAGAAGTTGGACCCCGTATACAGTTGTTTCAACCTCTTTGTTTTTTAAAATAAACTTGCAAGGTTATAGGGACATAGGCAGAAGTGAAAGCGTGGATCTAGATGTACACTAAGCGTCAATCTGAACGAATATAATCTAAAGAATACTAAAAAAGTTTGCAGACAAATACAGGAACTAAATGTGAAGAAGAAAAAAAGGCCCCCCCCTTTAAAAAAATAAACATGACAGCCTAATGAATGTATACGACATGGCTAATTACCAACTCCTTTAAGGAATAGATATGAACACAGGAAAATGTGAGATGGACTGGAGATTGGACTGTATTGAGCCAAACCTCTTTGAAATTCAGTAGATTGGAATATGGACCACACAGCAACGATTCACAGACAACTGAAAACCGGAATGCCGAACAATAAACCAAGTCGGATGCTCTAGTATCCGACCTCCAGCCAACAATCAGCGATCAGTAATCATAATTAAAGAGAAGGAGGCAAATGAGAGCCGCGAGAGATTAGTATCTGAGACAGGTGATCACCTGTATAGCAGAGTAGATAGTAAATATGAGATCATATCCGTTGAGTGATCCTCAGGCAGGTCATTAAACAAGAACTGAATGGGTCTTAGAGAGTCAATGAGAATGAACTCTTCCTATATTTTCAATCGAAAGTGATAGACATAGCGTTGAGAGACAGGAAACATCTGCAACCAGACAACAATTTCTGGGCGCCTCTTCCGCAGACGTATGTATGCTATAGGAAAGATTACTGTAGTGTATAGATTTTTCATGTATGGTCATGAGGAGAGAGAAAATCACGTATCCATTGAAGGAGATAGGAGAAATACTAGAAAGGATCATAGAGGTTATCCTTAATATTTGGCGTTATGATAGCGGCCAATCCAATGATAGTACATCGTATGTATGAACAACCAGAAAGGCAGCAATAATTTAATTGCCTTTACATTCATTCACGCTTTTCATTCAAGCATACAAGAGAAAAAGACAAACAAAACGTAGCAGTAACTCCATTACTTAATATTGAGTTATGTTCTGAAAAAATGTGACTTTAAATGAAACGATGTTAAGCGAATGCCATTCCATAAGAATTATGTAAATGGAGGGGGGGTTAGTTCCAGGGGGAAAAAAATTGCAGACTAAAGGTAGAATCGCAAAAGACTCATAGAACCATCCTCTGAAATACTATATCACCTTCCGAGAGAGTATGCATCAGCGCATTCTGACTACACTCTGGAGAAGATTGCTAAATACCAAAATCTACTTGATTTCAGAAGTACGGCAATTTGAACACGATTCCAACAGGGAATGTAAGTCGCTAAATTGGAAAGATGGGATGAAAACATGAAACAATTAAGGAGTAAGACTGGTGGAAAGGGTGAGCCCAACGGGTATCAGATTGAAGGGGAACGGCAGGCTGGAGAGGTTACCATAGTGGACTTACCCAAGGAATCGGGTGGATGGACCCGTACAAATCTTAGTTAACCCTTTTGTTATGCCTTAGGGTAACAAAGCACGAGCAAGGGAAATAGGATGTCTAGAGTAGAAATCGGTGGCGTGTGAGGAATCTAGCAGTGAAGTAAGAGATATGGGGTGGAATGTGTCTAACCCAGGGAGCAGAGTGACCATGTAACGCGGCGAAAAAATAATGAACAGAATTCCAGAGCCCTCAGGGCTTTTCTGGTTGTTATGTAGCCTCACACTCTAAAAAGCTAGCAAGGAAGGAGAGGAGATGGAGTGACCTACGATGAGCATAGCGTGAGGAACAGAGAACTAACACGAGACTTGAATTGATGTGAGAGAGAGAGAGAAGAGATGCGGATTCCTTTAAGTATGGAACTGCATCTTTATGTGGACACTGAGAGCGTGCGCAGGGCAATGTGTCTATCTAAGTGAGAGTAAATCTAAGTCTATAGAGAATTTTCACGCATCAGTACTATGCTGTGCAGGCAGCAAGCGCACCACTAATCATGCATGCAGAGCATGATGAGGAAGCGACACTCGCCCCACACTGCGCGTTCAACACCCTGCAGGATGAACTTAAGTGGAAGAGACGCACTAAAGGGCAAGGGATCAACGAGTGTCACAGAATAGTGAGATGGCAGGTATCTGGGGGACATACCGCAGAATAGGAGGATGCCATCCAGGCGGGTGCTCCTTCTCTCGCCACACGAGATGAAAAGCGAGATGTTAGTGAGGAGCGCTTGGGGGAGCATCGAGGAGCAGAGGGCATGAAGAGGCAGCTGGGTGAAACCCTCACCCTGGAATACCTGCGCAGTCTGGTCCTCCGCCGACAGTTAGAGAGGATGAGAGTGAACCGGGAGAGAGACCATGATAAGAGCCACGCGCACGACTGCCGTGTGACTGCTGCATGACATGCGGAAGCTGATGAGAGAGCCCGCCATGGCGAGACTGGATAGTAGGAGCTGGAGAGAGCTGCCGCGGTTTAGACCTGGCCTCATATGGATATCGCGAAGCGCGGAGGGGGACTCACCTGCTTGCGAGCCAGCTAGTCTGCAATATGACTAGCTACTTCCAGTGCAAGCGAGGAGGACAAAATAGATCAGGGGACAGGCACGGACGCGAAAATATTATTAGTTAGAAGCTTGTAGCGAGAGTCTAATCGCACCAGCAACAAAATAGAAACCCTAATTGAATCAGCAACATAACAACAAAAAGTTAACGGGGATGAATTTTAAAGAGAGGAGATAATATATGGTATCTAACCTAACATACAGGAACTAAAGAACGGTCTAGATTAAGACAAAAACTAAACACGATATGTCTGGGTATAAAAGTTAGAGCGTTGCGACACCATCAGAAACCGAAAGGGTCATTCCAGCTCCCCATTACGAGTACGTTGAACTACTGCGTCAACAGTTGGTAAATCCATGGGACAAAATCTGAGGTAGAGGTGACAGGACTTAAAGCCGCATGTTGGAAATAGTTTCAGATTTCAGAAATTGTGTCTCTCTCATCTTAGGGAATCTAGGAGCACCACTGACATAAACAGGGTAAGGAAAGTGGCGGGCACTAAAGGCTACGTATGTCTGTGGCTGAGCCTTCTAGCACATCCATAAAACTCACTATGAACCAGTATTAATTATGAACAATGGAATATTCGAAGTGAACAGAACACGATATTGTTTATAATATGTGATCTAGGACGCAGCCTCGAGCGATCGATTGGAATTCGCACTACATTACCAGACCAAGAATAAACACACCACACCCAGCAGGCCTTTAAATTAATAGATTTAATACTCCAAACTGTAAATGCGCTGTTGATTTTCTTAATTCGGCCCACATATTCATTTGCCTTTTTGACCCTCAGCATAAATTCATCTTATGGCAATTAACAATGGCTTTGAGGATAGGTAATTTTGTAGAATTCTCTAACTATCTCAGCAACTGATTTGTCTGTGGATTTGTAGGGACAGTTATACCACGCAGAATCTTATAAGATGAGTGCCAAGTATGCTCCATAAGAACCACCCACTTTTTGTATCAAATTGAATTGGTAGTTAGTACCATTGTAGATATTGACACAGATGAGCCATTCCTCTACTAAGCTATCAAGTCAGGTTTTCCAACACAAGTCCAGGGCACCATTATTTAATCGTGCTCCTGATTGCACTAATATCGGCCGGAGACGAATCAAGCAATCTCTGAGAGTGTACTGCAGAGATCTTTCCTGGGGTGGGCTGGGGAGTCTTGCCCACCTAGTGCCAGGGTTTAGCTGATCGCGAAAATATTTTGGGGTCCGGGAAAGGGAATTTTCCTCCCAGGGCAAGAGATGGCTAGAGGCCCTGGAGGTTTTTCGCCTTCCTCTGCAGCGTGGGGAATGGGTCGCTTGCTGGTGGAATCTCTGCAGCTTGAGGTCTTCAAACCCAGTTTGAAGACTTCAATAACTCGGACATAGGTTAGGGGTTGTTACAGAAGTGGATGGGTAGGGTTCTGTGACCTGCTTTGTGCAGGAGGTCAGACTTGATGATCATATTGATCCCTTCTGACCTATGAGTCTATGCCAGCAGTATCTGAAGGATGGAACTATAACTAGTAAAATCCAGATCCTAATATTGTTAGAGAATTGTGACCAAAGGATTGACTTTTGTGATTTGTATTTATTCCTAATGAAGCTTTGTGTCTGTTATGAAACCATTTACCTTGTATTGGGAGTTAAGTAGCATTCCTTTGACTGTGAGAAGAATAATTGTGTCTGTTGGAACTTGGTCCTGGACACTTGCTAAACCAGTGTTGTCAGCAAGTATGCTAATTAGTACAGGATTGGCTTGAAACTGGTAGAGGCCCTGGCGGTTTTTCGCCTTCCTCTGCAGCGTGGGGCACAGGTCACTTGCTGGAGGATTCTCTGCAGCTTAAGGTCTTCAAACCACAATTTGAGGACTTCAATAACTCAGACATTGGTTAGGCGTTTGTTACAGGAGTGGGTGGGTGAGATTCTGTGGTCTGCATTGTGCTGGAGGTCAGACTAGATGATCATAATGATCCCTTCTGACCTTAAAGTCTGTGAGTCTGTGAAACAGTTTGTCCTAGTTTACTTTCTCTAAATGTATATATCTCAAACATGCTTGCCAATATTCAGTGATTTTAACACCCAGTCTTTTGGTTGTAGCTTGTATGACAGAAGTCAAGAATTCTAATTTCTAATTGTAGGCTACAATGGTGGGCTACAGAAGACTACTGGGAGTGGACTGGGTGAGGCTGTATAAAGGACTGTATCAAATTTGAACTGAACTTTTGTTCTTATTCAGAGATGAAGCCCAGTTTCCTCTTAAAAAAAACAAAACAAAACAAAAACCAGGCACCAACCAAACAGGTGCAATCTCCCTGGCTTCTGACATGACCTGGATGCTAGAAGGTTCTAACTCTGTCTAATGGGACTCAACTCTTTGTAGAGTCAATGAAGAGCAGTTGTTTTAACTTTTGGGCGCAAAGGGTCTTTTTTGTGGGAGATACATGAACCTGCACATACTGGTACATGGTGCCCTAATTCTGTTGCTTATCTGAAGCAAAACATTGCTCTTTGATCTCTGTAATGACCTCCTTTCTAACTCTGTATAATTGCTATCTTAATTATTTCCAAGGGATATCAGGCACAACACAGAATTTGTTTCATTGTAGGTCTGAATTCTGAAGTGTTTGGTGTAGGAAATTCAGTGCATGGACCTATTCCAGGCATGGTAAAAATGTAAGGGGGAGGGGTTTGTAAAACTCATCCTACCTGCTGGGATTTATACCCTTGCCCTCACTCCTTGCTTCACCCAGGTCTAACCTATGAGGAGGTAACAAAACACTTGTGCTTATAAAAGCCACTTAAAAGGATGTTCTGAGTTTATGAAAAGGAGAGGTGGTATTTTCACCAACCTATTTTCTAAATCAGAGGTGGGCAAACTATGGCCCGCGGGCCACATCCTGCCCGGCCTTTAAGCTCCTGCTGGGGAGGCTAGCCTCAGCCTCCCCCTCGCTGTCTGCCCTTCTCCCCCAGCCATGCTGTTGCACGGGCAGCGCTCTGGGCAGTGGGGTTGTGTGCTCTTGCCGAGCAGCGTGGCAGCATGTGTGGCTCCGGCTGGATGGCGCGGCTGCCAGACATGCTGCTCTGAGCGGTGTAGTAAGGGGGCTGTGGGGTTGGATAAGGGGCAGGTGGTCCTAGGGGGCAGTCGGGACAGGGAGCAAGGGGCGGTTGGATGGGGCAGAGGTTATGGGGGCCAGTTCAGGGACGGCGGATAAGGGGGATTGGATAAGTGTGGGAGTCCCAGGGGGGCCTGTCAGGGGCACGGAACAGGGGAGGGTGGATAGGCATGGGGTCCCAGGGGGCCTGTCAAGGCGTGGGGGTGTGTATAGGGGTCAGAGCAGTTGGGGGACTGGGAGCAGGGGTTTGATAGGGGGTGGGGTCCTGGGGGCGGTTGGATGGGTCGAGAGTTCTGAGGGGGGCAGTCAGGGAGCGAGAAGTGGGAGGGATCGGATAGGGAGTGGGGGCCAGGCTGTTTGGGGAGGCACAGCCTTCCCTACCTGGCCCTCCATGCAGTTTTGCAACCCTATTGTGGCCCTCGGACCAAAAAGTTTCCCCACTCCTGTTCTAAATCCATCTGAAGAGAGTTTCCTTCTCAGCCTTTAGGCTCTAGGACTCAAGCTCAGATAAAAATTTAAACCCAAATAGTTTGCAGAGGAGCTTAGTTGAAGAGAACAGCTTAATTCTGCTGTTTGTTGTAAAGAAAATGAGCGAGACATTCCCAAATCCCGCTGTTTGCTTAATCTCTTGTGACATGTGTTTGTGTGCTCTTAAACAGCACCATTTCTGTGTAGGTAAAGTAATTCTTGGATACACACAATGCACTGTATAGTACAGGAGTGGGCAAACTTTTTGGCCCGAGGGCCACATCTGGGTATCGAAATTGTATGGTGGGCCACGAATGCTCACGAAATTGGGGGTTGGTGTGAGGGCTCCAGCTGGGGGTGCGGGCTCTCAGGGGGAGCTGGGGATGAGGGGTTGGGGGTGCAGGAGGGTGCTTTGTGCTGGGACTAAGGGGTTCAGAGGGTCGGGGGAGGGATCAGGGTTGGGGCGTGGGAGGGAGTCAGGGGTGCAGGCTCTGGGTGGTGGTTACCTCAAGCAGCTCCCAGAAGCAGCAGCATGGCCCTCCTCTGGCTCCCAACGTAGGGGCAGCCCACCAGCTATGCATGCTGCCCCATCCATAGATTCTGCTCCTGCAGCTCCCATTGGCCATGGTTCCCAGCAAATGGAAGCTGCGGGGGTGGCACTTGGGGCCGGGGTAATGTGCAGAGCCTGCTGGCATCCCCTACGCATAGGAGTCAGAGCAGGGACATGCCTCTGCTTCTGGGAGCTGTGTGGTGCCACGGCACGTGTGGAGTAGGACAAGCCCTGGATCCTGCTTCCCAGCCGGAGCTTGAGGGCCGGATTAAAATGTCTGAAGGGCCGCTTGTGGCCCCCGGGCTGTAGTTTGCCCACCCCTGGTATGGTACATAAAGCATTTCATATCCTTCCAGACAAGATGTCCCCTTTACATGTAAGATGAAACTAATATTAGACATGATGGCACATGAGCCAACTTATCTGAGCACTGGCACAGAAATGGAGAACAAAGGAGCTTTTTGCACACTTACTATATATTCTGCCAATTAGAAAATTCCAGGCATCTGTTCTGTGTTCACTGATTTGATTTTCTGTAGGCATATTAGAAACTTGGGTTCTGCTGTTTTCACCCAGAGTGTTACCCCCATCTCACGTTTTCACTCAACAGTTATGGGGTTAGAAGCAGCTCAGTGGCAGTGTTAAGCTGGTGTTTGCACTGAGCAAAAGTTGGTTCAGACTGTGAGGGCAGTAACCTCTCTTTTAGCTTTGCACAGAGCACTCTGGACTTGTTGCATGATCTCCACTTTGCCCCAATGATGAAAATTGGTGTCATTTTTGTGATGATGTTAAGGCATAGTAGGAATACTGATAACATTAAAATGAGAAGACGACAATATTATTGTCCTATAAAACACCATTTGCACTCTCCCTAAGATCTTGGGATCTGAGTTACTGCAGAGAATTCTTTCCTGGGTGCTGGCTGGTGAGTCTTGCCCACATGCTCAGGGTTTAGCTGATCGCCGTATTTGGGGTCGGGAAGGAATTTTCCTCCGGGGCAAATTGGCAGAGGCCCTGGAGGTTTTTTGCCTTCCTCTGCAGCGTGGGGCATGGATCACTTGCTGGAGGATGCTCTGCAGCTTGAGGTCTTCAAACCATAGTTTGAGGACTTCAATAACTCAAGACATAGGTTAGGGGTTTGTTATAGAAGTGGATGGTAGGATTCTGTGCCCTGCTTTGTGCAGGACGTCAGACTAGATGATCATAGTGGTCCCTTCTGACCTTAAAGTCTATGAATCTATGAGTCTATAAAATGCCAACTCTTCTAATGCCAACAAAAAGAGAGGCCACCAAAGGCAGTTATTTGTAGTAGAACAGGAGGTTTTGGAGCTTCGTCCCTGAATACAGAAGTCCTTAAAGGGAATGGAAATAGGTTAGGAATCTGTTATGAAAGATATCCAGACATTGTCTCTACTTTGTGGGGTTTTAAATTTAATCCGTACACAAGTTTAATTAGAAATTCCTCATCCTGAAGCTTCTAATGTCAGGTTTTCACTATCCCATTTAATGTTTAAAGTTATGCATAGATAACCTGTGACCTTGCATTATGAATTGAAGTTGATGATGCAAAGCGTAAGCAGCCTCTTTTGGTTAATAGGAGCTTGTTTTAGAAGCAGAAAGAAAAAACTAAACAAAGTCCAGGCAAAATATATTATATTCTATTTTTTTTGTTGAATTGAAACATACTGATTAGGTTTTGGACTCTTGTGGTAGGAAATATGATGCCTCATTATGGGATGCTGTATTGTAAATCTTTCAGCTATTTTTTGGTTATATTTTACATATTCAATTAGAATATATTTTTGTACAACATCATCACAGTGTTCCCTTGGGACAAGTCAATGGCAGATTGGTGAGGGAGAAGGGAGGGGAGATTTCTTGCTTGGGGACATGTGCATTCTCCATTGACAGAATTCTTCAGGATCAAAACATTACTGAAATTCTCTCAGAACTGAATATTTATTTTTTATTCTTTGTGTTAATAGAAATGCTAGTGAATTTTCAAATATCTTCAATCCTCCTTCAACACATGGGTGGGAGAGAATGGCAGGGTTCTGTCTTACTCACTCTGGGTAGCTAAACCTGCTGTTCTTCTATAGATGCTAAAATTGATTATATGCCCCAGTATATGTGTAGTTTATTGAATAAGTGTTTTTACATTCTGCTGGGAATTATCCTGCTGAATACATATAAGATAGATTGAAGTCTGGTTGATCCTGTCATGTCCCAGCAAAACTATCATTACCTGAGGGAGAAGGAGAGTAGATAGATCTGGAATCAGAGAAATTAACTATTTTGCTTGCATTATTGTGTGTTCTTCATCTCACAACAGCAAATCAGCCATTACCTGTATTAGTAACAGAAAAGGCAAAAGGACAAAAAAAAAAAAAAAAGACTTTGAGATAACATATTCTGGTAGATAATACACTAAAACCCTTGTGTTAACATGTCTGCTTTTTAGTTTAAAGGAACTTTTCAGACACACATTTGCAGCAGTCTAAAGTGTGTCTTGACCTCCCGCCCCTCCAAAAAATTTCTTTCTCTGTTGTCTGTTTTGTTCACTATATACGTGAGGATGTGGACTCCATGATCTTATTTGCATACCTCATAATTTATTAATACTTTGATTTTTTAAAATCTCTGGATACTGGTGTAGGAGCAAGCTTCTTAATACAATTTAACAGATTATGCCTTTAAAGAGAGAGTAAAGTTAGCTACAAGAGAAACAAAATACATCCACTAAAAACTTACAAACAAAGAGGATGTAAGAAGGGACTGTGGTGATTTTATGAAACTGTTTATTCTGCAGAGGGTGGAAATTTTTTGTTCCCAAAACTGTCAAATTCCTTGGTAACAACCTACCTCTCAGTTAAACAGCTTTTTTTCCAAAGAAAGGTGATGAAGTGAGCGGGTTTCGTGTATGTGGAAGGGACCTCACCATGTGTTTGTACCCATATATGTTTTTTAAATATTTCATCCAGAATCTGAGTAAAATGACTCCCATTTCACATCATATACATACATTTTTTTCCTAGTAATCACCTTCCCAGTGTTCTCTTGCTTCCTTCACCTCCTGTTTCTAAAAACGGGACTTTGTAAGTTGAGAAGAATGCTGAAAAAAACTTCACAGAAGGTAGTGGTCAGGGGGCATTGAGCTATAAGGCAGCTGGGTATTTGAAATGGAGTAGGTTTTGTGTGTGTGTTGTCATGTAGCTATGGGGAATGCTAAAGAATTGCTTGCACTGATATTTTGTTAAACAACTCCAGCTGCTGATCATGTGACTAGTCTTGCGCAAGAAGGGGGCATTTGCACTGTCTCTTGTACTTCTACTAACACCTCACCTGGAATGTAACCTCATATGCTGTAGGGAGCCCATGTTAAACTGATTGTTCTTGTCAGCTATGGAGAAACTATCATCTCTAGTTGCGCACACAAACTTTTGAGCAAAGAATGACTTGACTGTGTAACTATTTTTTATGAATAAGACTCTGGTTTTTAATTTGATGAGCAGTGAACTTTCCAGTTCTGTCCTTGTCTTTACAATCTGTCTTTAATTTGTAGAAAGATGCATTCCAGTTTCTGAGACATAAAACTGTTTAACTGATTTTTTTTTGGCTTTGCTAGAGCTTCAGTTATGTTGGGTTATCCTGAAATGTAGCATTTTCACTCCTATATCTTGCCATCTTCTCCTTCTTCTCATTTGCATGTAAATTTACTTCTTAGGATATATTTTTAGACAGTGGATCCACCTTTCTTCCCTCCCAGTAATCCCTTTTTACAGCTGGTGGTAGTGAGCTATACTAATGGGAGCATCATCCATGTGGTATTCTGCTAAAAATAAAGTAGAAGAATTCTCTGCATCTTGGACCATTTAGTTTGTTTACTTCTACTTTGTGAATGTCACTTAATGTATTCTTGGTTCCCTTTTAGGGTTGGAGTTCCAGATTAATGGTGGTTTCTGCTTCCAGGTTCTTGTTTCTTTCTTACTCTTACCTTCAAGAGCAGTGTTAGAATTTAATACCTAGTTGCTGTCTGTCTTGGCAGTCTTTACCAAAATATCTAAGTGCCTCACAATCTTCAGTGTTGTCCTCTTAACAACACCCCTGTGTGGCAGGGCAGGTCTGTTACTCCCATTTTACAGATGGGAGCTGAGGCATAGAGTATCTTCAGGGACTCTTCCAAGGTATTACAGGAAGTCGATTAGAGTTGGGAATTGAGCCCAGGCCTCCTGAGTGCAAGGCTAATGCCCTAACCATTGGATCATCCTTCCTGTCTGTCCGTCGTTCTATCTGTGTATTTAAATCATGATTATTGCTGCAATATCTTGACAGCCTTACAGAATTATGTTGTCCCAGCATGCAGTCTAAACAGAGGCATTCCATAGCATTCTCCTGCTTTCCTTGGACCAGAAAAGGTGAGGGTTGTATTTTCATTATGGGAAAACTATAGTGAAGAGCTATCTATGACCCTCTGTTTTGTCCAATGCCCCTGCTGACTCCAGAGTTTGGCGGAGTGTGAGGTAATGAAAGGGTACAATGCAGTTGTGTTCAATATTACAGTGTAACTGCTGTCCTAAAAAGTCAAATACTGATAAAATGCCTTTCATTTCCTGTAGCTTACAAAACAAATTCACAAAAACTATGTGACTCCTAAGAAGCCCTGCACAAGAATCCAGCCTTTAGATCAGACAGGGAGTAGAATGTATGTTCTCAGCAAGAAGCTGTTCCATTTTGAGAAAAAATGTCACCTGAATGGAGCTTGAAAACCCTTACTGATACACTTAAGTTTTTTAAGACAACATCAGCACAAAACATCACAGCACTTTCTTCAGACTTTTGTTTGTCTTTCCCAGGGGCGACTCTAGATATTTTGACGCCTCAAGCACGGCAGGCAGGCTGCCTCCAGCGGCTTGCCTGTGGGAGGTCCCCGGTCCTGCGGATTCGGCGGCACACCTGCGGGAGGTCTACTGAAGCCGCGGGACCAGTGGACCCTCCACAGGCATGCCGCCGAAGGCAACCTGCCTGCTGCCCTCGTGGCTACTGGCAGAGTGCTCCCCATGGCTTGCTGCCCCAGGCACGCGCTTGGCGTGCTGGTGCCTGGAGCCGCCCCTGGTCTTTCCTGCAGCTTCTGGAGAATACTCGCTGATATGTGGCAAATGGAAGATTTGACATGTTTCGGGTAGAACTGTATGGCAGTTGATACAATCTGAAGTGCATTTCTCTTCTGGAAAGTCACTCTTCCTTACTCAACAAATCTTGTTCATGTATATTCAGAATTAGATCTTTTTATGT
The DNA here is from genome assembly GCF_003597395.2 of Chelonoidis abingdonii. NCBI lineage: Eukaryota > Metazoa > Chordata > Testudines > Testudinidae > Chelonoidis > Chelonoidis abingdonii. The sequence continues at coordinate 443,172 of NC_133790.1, forward strand.
TCCAGTAACAAAAATTTGTATTGCTTTTTATTCCCAGTAGTCTTGGAGAACCCTCTTCATCACCATCGTTAATGGCGGTGAAGTGTGAAAAGGAAAGGGCCCTGCTTGGCTCTTGGAAGCCAGGCTTAATCTGCAGGACTATTGGTTAGAAAAAAGAAATCTTTGTGCATGTCGTCGAACTCGTTGCCCCAGGATGCCATTTTTGTCACTTTTCAGAAGAGAACTCTATTGCAGGCTCTTACAGTTATCTGAGGGCCCTGCCTACATGGTTCTATACCTATCTTCAGAAACCAAAGCATGTGCTGTTACCCCTTTTCCCTCTGAGGGGTACCAGTTGAGATTTCTGCTTAGTTTCGGTATCTTTTCTCTTCCTTTATTTGTTTTCCAGTTTAGTGATTTCTAAAGACCAGACATTTATTTATCCTTTCTCTCATCACAGGAGGATTGAATTCCCTCATCTTGGGGATTATTTTCCTTATTAACATCGTCACAGTGGTCCTTGATAATGAATTATAATGAGCGAGTGCACACATGAGAGGGCGCTGTTCCCTCAGTCATCTTTAAAGTGCCAATTTTAGTAGCAACTCTTAGCACTACATAGATTTGATTGTAATAATAATTGGAGATATACCATTCTCCTAGAAGTGGAAGGTCATCAAGTCCAGCCCCCTGCCTTCACTAGCAGGACTAATTTTTGCCTCAGATCCCTAAGTGGCCCCCTCAAGGATTGAACTCACAATCCTGGGTTTAGCAGGCCAATGCTCAAACCACTGAGCTATCCCTCCCCCTTTCTAGCAATTATTTGTTTTTCAAAGTACCAGTATTTACTGTATAGATAACTTCCTCCCCATTCTTACCTGAGTCTCTGAGACTGACTTTTGTTTGCTAGTTCTTAACTGAGCTGACCCTGAGCCTTTTAATTCTTAGTGTTGTTGCTGGGGTCTGTTGTTACAAATAGCATGCATAAGGCATATTCTGTCTGATACTGCTGGGTTAGAACTATTTATTTCAAAATTTGTTTTGTTTTGCATTCTTGTTCAGTCTGCTAACATTGTAGAAACACAGCAGCAAAATAATCTGCTGTGGCTATAAGTAGAACTTTTGGTGTCTTTGGGGTCCTAATGCCTCCTGATTGCAACGTATCACTGTTTCTTTCCTTCTGCTTTTACACCACTTGCTGATTTTAGTAGCTGAACTACAAAGAATCCTACCCCATATTCTCTTTTCTACCATTGCTTTATAAGTTCTGTGACAGGTATATTATATAATCCTAGCTGTAGGGAGAATGTTCTCCTGGAATATTGTGTTCTGATCCCCCATGGACCAGAAATGCAGTTAAGAGCAGTAGGAAAGCTCCAGAAGGACCACTGCTGATATCATGAGGAAGAACCTTAGGATTCTATATGACTGGGGATTTTTAAGAGCAGGCTGGACAAACACATGTCAGGAATGTTATAGATAATACTTAGTCCTACCTTGAGTGCAGGGGACTGGACTAGATGACTTCTCAAGGTCCCTTCCAGTTTTATGAATCTGTGATTCTTTAGTCTGCACTAGAGGTGTATACGTTTAGTGTGTGACACACTAATATGAACTAAGCATGCCTATATGGATTCTGCTGGCACTCACTGAAAGTTCCTGAATGTGTGTTAATGCAGAACAGTTTGTTTGAAAAGGAACCACGTTAATACTCATTAGCAACTCATAGTGCTTGCCGGCATTGTCCACATTGGGCTAGTTCGTGCCTGATGTGTTCATGCAGACTGAAATGTACACTCTTTTGGTGCAGACTAAAGCATTGTGTAGACAAACTCTTAGGCTATGTCTACACTACAGCTTTCATTGGTATAATGTATGTCACTCAGTAGTGTGAATAAACCACCCCCCTGCATGACATAAATTACACTGAGATAAGCGCCAATGTGGACAGCACTATGTCAGTGGGAGAGCTTCTCCTGCCGACATAGCTACTGCCTGTTGTGGAGGTAGTTTTATTATGCCGATGGGAGAGCTCTCTCCTGTTAGCATAGTGTTTTCACTGGACATGCCGCAGCACTTTATGTTTAGACAAGCCCTCAGACATTGCAAGGTTAGAGGACTGCAGTGAGATTTGCAGTATGGAGACTTGTCTACAGATGGCTGCAGTGCACTAAAGAGAGAGAGATTCCAAGAGGTTGGGCCTGGAGTCCTGTGTAATAACTAAATAGGTAAGCGTGCTGAAACACTGAGCTCTTGCAGGCACGTTTGTAATTTCTTGTTCAGGTGGACAGTTTAGGAACACATGAAGGTATGTCTGGACACCTTGGGATTCTTATCTCCTTTTTGAGTTTTAAAATATTAAGAACCCACTTTATCTGTCAGTCTAGTCTCTAGGGTAATTGCTGAAATGGAAAAAGTCTCTAAGTAGAGTCAAATGATAGAGAACTCAACCTGTGACTTAGAAACAAACTGTGTGTGTGTGTGTGTGTGTGTGTGTGTGTAAACATTACTGAAAGAGAGGTGGAAAATGGTTATGATTAGGAGCTTAATAATGAAAGTTATGTGTAATTTATGCAGCCTATTGCACGGAATTAGTATTTCAAGTGTTTTTTTAGCCATGGCCATGGTTTTCTCAGTTCTACACCATATCAGCCTCATGGAAGCCATGTGCCTCACTTAATTTTCTCATGTTGTTGGCTTTTCAGAGCTCTCCAGTAGTTTATTTAGAGAACAGTATTCCCCTCCCCCCGCCGCGTCTCACTTCTCTATAATTAAGTAGGACCCACAGTGAAGATAATAAAGTAAAGCTAGGAAATGCAACACTTTACACAGATAATTATGGCATTAAATACAGAAATTATTCTGAGCCCAAAAATGCGATCACATTTCAAATTAGAATTAAGTGAATAGCAAAAAAATTTTGTGACAAATCTCATTACTAATTAAATCTGTTATTCTCTCCAAGTGGATGTTCACCTTCAGTTTCTAGACAGAGCTAATCTCCAGATACTCAGCCTGTAACCAGAACTGTTACACAGAGCAGTGGAGTGGATTCTTCATACTTTACTCCTGGGAGAATTCTGCACCAAAAAATTAAAAATTCCATGCACAACATTTTAAAAATTCTGCATATTTTATTTGTTCAAATAACACAATATAATCACACCAATTTCAATTATTTTGGTAATTTATTTCAAAACATCTGGCAGCAAGTATGTCTGTAACAATACATTCATTGAAGTTCCTCAAGATTTGGCTTCAGCAAAAAAACAGCAGACTTAAGCAAAGAGTCTTCTGGTTCTGGCATCAAGTATTAGGAGCTAAATATTTCAGTCTAACTGAGGCTGCGTTATGTGGTGCATGCCTTTTTACCAGATCATTCATATATCATGGCCTTTCCTATACAATGCTCTCTCATTTGTTGTGATGGACAAATTAGGTAGTCTACTCTGTTTTGCAGTACAGATGGAAAGAATTTGCCAACACATCTGTTATTGGCTGTGTTGAAGTAAGTTTAATCAGTAAATTATGAAACTCTTTGGCCAATATGATGCATTCTGCTCTACAATGAACGATAGAGATTCATGTTGCTTTTCTTTTCTGGATTTCAGCTAGTTTTATACTTTTTTCCTTCTGACCTGTTTTACTTGCCCTGAGAAGTTGCATAACTTAACCTCTCTAGAAATTAATTAAGGGTTATAATAAAATCCAAAACATGAAATGCAAGATTTGTAAGATAGTTAACTTAGTGCAGTTATTTTTATTAATCTCTAATGGCACTTCCAGAAGTTTAGCTATGGCGTTCAAATTCCTATATTGCACATTCATAGATTCCAATGCCTGAAGGGACCATTGTGATCATCTAGTCTGACTTCTGCTGTAGTACAGGCTACACAACTTCCCCAAAATATTTTCTAGAGTATATCGTTTAGAAAATCATCCAGTCTTGCATTAAAAATTGTCAGTGATGGAGGGTCTACAAGGATACTTGGTAAGTTGTTCCAGTGATTAATTACATTCACTGTCAAAATGTATGCCTTATATCCAGTCTGAATTTGTCTAGCTTCAGCTGCCAGCCATTGGATCATGCTACACATCTTCCTCTGCTAGATTGAAGAGCCCATTGTTAAACATTTGTTCTCCAGGTAAGTATTTATAGACTGTAATCAAGTCACTCCTTAACCTTCTCTTTGTTAAACGGAATAGATTGATCTCCTTGAGTCTATCACTATAATGCTTGTTTTTTAATCCTTTAATCATTCTTGTGGCTCTTCTCCAATTTATCAACATCATTTTTGAATTGTGAGCACCAGAACTGGACAGAGTATTCCAGAAGCAATTGCACCAGTGCTAAATAAAGAGGTAAATAACCTCTCTATTCCTACTCTAGAATCCTCTGTTTATGCATCCAAGGATTGCATTAGCTGTTTTGGTCACAGCCTCACACTGGGAGCTCATGTTTAGATGATTATCCACAATGAACCCCAGATCTTTTTCAGAGTCACATCTCCCTAGGATGGAGTCCCTCATTATGTAAGTATTATTTGTTCCTAAACGTATATGTAGCATTTAGCCGTATTAAAGTGCATATTGTTTGCTTGCTCAAGTGATCCTTATCTCTCTGTATTAGTGACCTGTCTTCTTCATTATTTACTACTCCTTCAGTTTTTATGTTATCTGTAAACTTTCAATGATTTTTTTCTTCCAGGACATTAGTAAAAATGTTACATAGTATAGGACCATGAACTGATCTCTGCAGGACCCCACTAGGAAAACACCCTTCATTGATGATTCTCTCTTTACAGTTACATTTTGAGACCTATCATTTAATGTGTGCCATGCTAATTTAATATATTTATAATTTTTTAATGAAAATGTCATGGGGCACCAAGTCAAATGCCTTATAAAAGTCTAAGTATATTACATCAGCGCTATTACCTTTATCAATCAGGCTTATATTTTTTATTGGTTTGTGTGTGTAAAGGGAAATCAATGTTGATCAATACTTCCTATGAAAATCTAATCCTTCCGAGCTTACAGTGTGTCAAAACATATAATCAAGGCGTCCTCTTTGATATTAGTCCGACATGTCAGAATTCTCTCACCAATCACTGCATGTGATTGACTTCCTTAGTATTCTTTTGGGGCACCAGGAAGAGTCTTGTTCTACATTCTTAGTATGCCAATGGATGAAAATTATTCTCAGTTTTCTCTGGTAGAACTAGTGGAGCACAGTCACATGTAGACAAACCCTTTCTCACCTCTCCTCATGCTGGGGAAGTTTCTTTCTTCAGATAATTGTTTAAACTCTGACAGCATTTCCCCCGCACGTTTCTTATGGACTACTTTACAAATATATACAGAGCCCCAACTATACCTGATGTGAACATAGAGGATACATATTTTGATATGGCCTGTGTGAGTGGAAGCTGCTCCCAGTTGTTAACCAGAAAAAAGCCATCTTGTAATAATGCATAAAACCATATAGTAAGCAAATACGCAACGTATGTAACTGTCCACTCTCCATTCAGAAAGATAAAGGATATTCCATTTTTTGCCAATGGTTACATTCTCTGTGTTAGTCACTCTAGAGACACTGTTACAGGCTTATGGTTGAAGTTCAGGTTAATTGCTTACTGCTCTAATTCTTGTATTACAATTTATTGCATATCAGTTAAACAAAATAATTCAAGATCCAGCTTCCCTCCTTTTTTCCTTGTGAGGGTGCTATATTTTGGGAGAATGTCTCTTGCAAGCAGTATATTTGATACATACAGGACTTCCAATGTGATAGATTCTTTTCTGATTCAACCAGGTATATAATGAGGTGCAAATGAAATCCCCTTTCTGCCATTTTTACATTTGATCCAGAAAATCTGGCTCAAGTAAGATACCAAACAGAGAAACACTTCCAGAGTTCACAAAAGGCATAGGCAGAATTGTTGAGGACTGCAGAGAGGGTGAGAGAGAATACTTAATAGCTGCAGCTAAATTTAGTAGTAGATAGTTCTTTGTGGAAAAATGTTCTTGTACCTGGAAACTGTAGTGTTAGTGTTTTTATTAATTCCTAGCTAACTAATTTGGAGTAATTGTTCTTCTATATGATAGATGCATGCTAATAATAAGTGACCTATCATGTAGTCTACCTTTTCAGTTCAGTCTAAAGGTTCAGGTCCTAACTCCTCGTTCTGCATGCGTCAGTAACAGTTGGAGAGCAATGTAACTGTTGCCGGCAGTTGCAACCCAGTACAAAAGGTGTGGTGTGTGCATGTGATGGGGATCATAAAAGCCTGGATAGCTGCATGCTGGTATTCCAGAAGACATCCAAGTTTAGCATCTCACAGTAAATTTAAAAGAGAGAACAAGAAATAGCTAATGATTCTTTGCTGCTGAAATCTTGTCTCATTACATACATATTTATTTATCTCTTGGTGACATACCTTTCTTTGTTTTAACGTCTCCTCAAAAGCAGTTTATTCACGAGAAACCACTTGGTCTCCTTCTTCAGTTCCTTTGATTCAGATGCTCACAGGATGATATTGGATCAGAGAAGAGGGGCTGCTCTAGACAGAATGCACACCTGCCTGCTGCAGCAAGCTGCTCTTATACTTGCAAAATGGTCCTTTCAGAGTATGTACAATGTACCCGACATAAGAATGGCCATACTGGGTCATAACAATGGTCCATCTAGCCCAGTATCCTGTCTTCTGACAGTGCCAATGCCAGCTGCTTCAGAGGGAATGAACAGAACAGGCAATCATTGAGTGATCCATCCCCTGTTGTTCACTCCCAACTTCTGGCAAACAAGGCTAGGGACACACACAGCATTGTATTGCATCCCTGACCATCCTGGCTAATAACCATTGATGACCCTCTTGAGGGGTGGCTTTAGGCCTGTTCCACCAATTCCCCCGAATTGGGCCCTGTACCTAAGAGGGCCCCGTGCCCAGTGAGAATCCCTTCCCTGTCTAGAGGTGCCTTTTTAATTTTTACTCACCTGGCGGCGCTTCATGTCTTCAGCAGCACTTCGGCAGCGGGTCCTTTGCTCACTCCGGGTCTTCGACGGCACTTCAGTGGCGAGTCCTTCTGTGCTGCTGAAGACCTGGAGCGAGTGAAGGAGCCACTGCTGAAGTGCTGCCGAAGACTTAGAGGGCCTCCCAGTGAGTACAAACCCCAATTTTTTTTTTTTTTTTTTTTTTTTTTTAGTCATCCCTGCTGGGGCCCCGTCAAAACTGTTTGAATTTGGCCCCACACTTCCTAAAGCCGGCCCTGACCCTCTTGTGTCACCACCCTTCATGGGCTAGGAGTCTGCACAATGAGGAAGAGCTTCAGTTTTGTTTTGCTTTGCTTTGAGAATTACAATATTCAAACATTGCCTAAAATGTGTAAAAAATTGCCATATAGCAAGTGCCTTTTTGTGAAGAATGGAGGCCATGCTCTTTGTCCCCAGCTTTGTCCACCAAAGTACAAGTTCACGCAGGGTTCCATTTTCCCTAAGGCCGTCCCTGCATAAGACCTACAAGTGCCATTGGTAAAAAGGATATGACATGCTTTCTCGTACTTGAAAGCAGGATTAACTTTTGGAATAATGGTGTGAATCTGCCGTTGCATGGTGTTATGGTGTTATGGGGAAATTCCGGCCCGGCAGAAGTGATTTGGAAGGGAAAGTATGAGAAGATCATTATTTAAATAGAAGTTTGCATTTACTTTGATCCCAGATCGTTCATTAGCCTGTTTGTTTACAAGCTGACCCACCAAGATGGATAAGTAAAAATAGCAAAAACTGTATGACCCTTTCATAAGCCGACCATGTATTTCAGGGGTTGGAAACCTTTGGCTCCTAGCCCGTCAGGGTAAGCCGCTGGCGGGTTGGGATGTTTTGTTTACCTAGAGCATTCACAGGCACAGAGCACCTCAGCTCCCTGTGGCTGCGGTTTGCTGTTCCCAGTCAATGGGAGCTGCGGGAAGTGGTCCGCCAATTCCCACAGCTCCTATTTGCTGGGAATGGCAAACTGCGGCCACAGGGAGCTGAGGGGCTCCATGCCTGCAGATGCTCCAGATAAACAAAACAACAATGTATTAGTTATTCAGTGATTCTATAGAGTTTAAAATCATCAAATTTTGATGCAGAGTCATTTATAAGCTGACCCCTGCTCTTTGATGCGTCACTTTTTTACCAAAAATATTTGACTTATGAATGAGTATATATGGTAAGCTACATCATTGCTTAAATAAATATGTATATATATAGCATATCCTCCTAGTTAGCACAAAGTGCCAAATTCAATGTAAAAGCTATACTTAGTTACAAATCAACATGTTTTATCAACCACTGAGAATCAACCTTGCTTTAGGAAAGTAACTAAAGTACAAATGCAAAATGAGATTAAAACTGATGATTTAAATCAAGATTTTTTGTTTGCTGATTTATATTGGTGATTTAAATCAGTTCACCTTGTGGTGTCTGTATGAAGCCTGGTACGTTATCAGGTGCTGGGAGAGTAGGGGCAAGGGATATAATAGAACTCGTTTTTGAATGGCAGTTTGATTCAGTGAGGTTGAATTCTGGTCTAAGATGTGTTTCCAGAATGATCAGCTCTGCTTTCTGTTTGAATAGTCTATGAGAGCACCATCACTGGTCCCAAATGTGGAGATGAACTGGACAGTTTAACAATTGAAGTCAAGCAACAGGCTTAGCCCTTTGCTGGAATTAAAGGGCAGATTTACAGTTCTCCACTAACCTGGACCAGTTTGACTACTGCAACAAGTTGGACCTGTAGTCATCAGTGAGTACCATATAGAAACAAAGATGGTACGTTGTGTGGGAACCTGTCTTCTAACCCATATGAGGCATGTAGGACAGCTCACCTCAATGCTCCAGTAACTAAATTTGCTCTTAGTTTAATACTAAATTCAAATGTAGTGATCTTGACTCATGTTGTTCAGTAGGTTGGGCCTTGAATATCTGAGAAATAACTTCTCTCTGTGTCTGTGATCTGCCACATCAGTTGCTGTATTCAGGGTGAAACTCATAAGTTTACGAGTCCCCCCGCCCCATGGTTCTGGAAAGTCCATCCATGAGATGGTAGAACAACCCCAGATCTCACCACTTATAGAGTAAAATACTATGCCCATCTGTTTATATTTGTTTCCCCCACAATAACTGCTCTAAAAAAGGAAGAAGACTGGGGGCGGGGGAGGAGGCAGGGAGTGGAGAACAAAAATGCAAAACTAAGTTACCCTGTGCACTTCTGTACAGACCACAAAGGTAGGAGAAGATTAGCTTTTCAGACTGAGTTTTGAAGACTGCTTAAATGTCATTTGAGTATTAAAAGCCTCCTTTTGCTCTGTGTGGCAAATTGCCGGTATTGTTCTCTGGGTCTCGCGCTTTCTCTTCCCTGGGGTAGGTTCAGGGCGATATTGCTTGCCTCTGAACCAGTTCTTAATCACTCCCCTGGTGTCCTTGGAGGAGGGGAGTGGAGAGGGAGGGACCTGGGCCCGCCCTCTACTCCAGGTCCCAACCCAGGGGCCCTGGGGTTGTGGTGAACCACTTGACTAGCGGTTTCTTCCCCTGGGTTACTTCCCTCTCATACCCGTCAGCTTGTGAAGGGCTTCTCGCCTCTCTTCTATACAAGCCTGGTGCCCCTTACCTAGGGTTTCTGTTGGGCTTCCCAATCCACCGCAGCACTCCTCCAAACCTTCTATTTCTCTCTGGACAAACTCTTCTCTTCTGCAATCTGCACTCTGCTCCAATCCAACCTTTCTCCTTCAACTACCACCCCCTGTCTGACTGAAGCAGGGGGTTTATATCCCATGACTGGAGTCAGGTGCTCTAACTGGAGTCAGGTGGTCTAATTGGCCACAGCTGTTCTAGTTAATCTAAAGCAAACCTTCCTCCCTTGGCAGGGAATAAGGCCCCCTGCTAACACTCTTATGCCGCCCTCTGGCCATGCTGTATCACATCTGTAACAGAAAAATAATTTGTTACCCAGCTTCTATCTCAATTATATTTTAAATAATACACAGTATTATGTTAAACCTCTATTTAACTGTCTCCTTGATGCTAAATTGTGTCATTTGGGTCCCTAACTGTAGAGCATTGTCCAGACTATGCCTGAGGATTTATTGGAGCAACTAAATTGATGGATGGATGCCAATCCTGCCCCCTGGTTGCCCTGTATAGAAAGGTGTGAGACTTGGAAGCAGAGGGACAGTATAGACTATTGTGATAGATAGCTGAATGACCCATATGGGTGGAGATCTTCTTATTTTCAGTCCCTAAAGGTCAAAGTCTGCTACGCATTCTGATTTTTTAATTTCCTCCAGAAGCCAGGTGTTGGATCCAGAAGTTGTACAGTTGAGGAGTAGAGGGTACTCATGCTGGCAAGGCGATTGCTGTAATGGTTCTGACTTTTCCAGAATGACACCAAGAGCATGAGTTATGGTCTCATTATACAGATTGCCTATAGTGTGGGAAGTTCTATGTGTTCACATGTGTTGGGAGGGTGAATTTGCACTAACTGAAAAGCTGGAGCCAGCACTAATAAAACCTGAGCTGCAGTGGAATCGTTCACAACATCTTGATTGCTGCTCTAGTTTATGATGTGAACTAATTACTTTAATTAAAAGGCACATTTCAAGCTCTCATTAGAAAAGTACAATATTTGCATGCACCATTATTTTATGAGTCTTTTGAGCATCCCTGAGCTTCTCTATCTTTGTATTGGGAGTGCAAGCTACTGCTGCCTGACCATGGAAAGAACTGTCCCTTGTGTTCTCTGGGGCCAAGGGCACATCAGAGACAATAGTGGCTGAGGGGCTTTGGGGTCCCTGGAGTATTTTTTCTGTTGAGATGTTCCTTTCAAGATTTTTTTTTTTTTTTTGGAAACGCACGTGTAAAACCAGATTATATAATCTGAAGTCACTTTACAGACTCAGTTTGAGCCCCCCCGTATTGCCATGTGTTTTATAAAATTGGCTTACTTCACTTGTGATCTATTGATCTGTGCACCTGGGTTCTGGAGAGTGGGATTGAGTCTTCTATCTTCTGTATTGGCTCCTTGCTCTATACTTGCTGAACAGTCCATGTGACTGACATTTACAAAGAAGATACTGGATGTTCTAATGGCTCTGCATGAACATTCCATCTGGAATGCCAATCTGAATGCTGCCACGTTTTGTGAATGGAATATGAAATTTGATAGTGTTTGTAATGTTATGGTTACTGCTCATCATATCTGAAGTGATTCAGTTGAATGAACTGTGCAAAATGCATTTTTGGGTTTTTTTTACGATGTTAAAATCCAGTCAGTTAAAGAACAGATAAAATAAGGAGGTTGGGGTGTGAAGATCTTATTTCTGGGACTGACACAGCAATGAGATGTCAATCCTCAATTTAATTTTACTCATTAAAACAAACACACTATTTCTTCCCCCTCAACCCCCTTCATCTGTTGGCTGTGCCTGGTGATCAAGCATGACACTTACTAGTTTTAAGGTCTAGGCATGTTGGCTAGTATTTGTCATGTTTGTAGTGTCTCATGCACAAGAAATTGTTATGAATCCATTGAAACTTTCCAATGACATCATTGTACCATTAAATATAAGATATAATACAGAAATACAATCTTTTGTTCTCCTTCCTTTCTCTTTGATTCTTTACTTAAAACTATTTTCTAACTGAGATAAGTTACAGGAGCAAAATATCACACACAACATGAATTTCTGGCCGTGCAGGTAGAAAGCAAAATAAAAGAATGCTAATATATTTCCATCACAGACAACTCTTCACTTCAGCCCTTCAATATGTTACAGAAAGTTCTTTTGGGTCTTGTGTGGTGGTGGTGGTGAGTAACCTTTATGGTATGTGCTCCTGTTTCAGGGGACTCATTCTGGTGTGAAGTTAATTATCTGTTAATCAATGCTGTATTTGGGATAGGAAGCAATGGAACCTGGTTAAAGAAGTTAAAGTATTTCTGTGTAAATCTAGAAATGTGTTGCCTATCTCACTTTAAAAGTTTGTCAGTTTCTGAAATTCTGAAAAGATATATACACCGTTATATACCCCTGCCGACCCGTCCGCTCCTCAGTTCCTTTTACGCGCGTGTCGGTTTGTGAACGTGGAGTGCCTAGCTGACCTCCACATCCCAGCGTTTCACCTGTCTACCTAGTTCCTAGTTGTTAGTGTTGTTAAGTATTGTTAAACATAGTTGTATTAGTTAGTGCTGAGGGCTGTTATCCTCCTCGCCCGCTCCAGGACCGTGGCTCAGCCTGGCCTCCGGCTTCAGCAGTGCTCGGCCTGTCGTTGGCGATGCCAACGGGAGTCCCCCACGATCGTTGCCAGTCAGGCCTGGGATCCCAATCTGACGGAGAGTGCCGATCGTCAATGTCCTTCAAATCGAGTGACAAAGAGAGCAGGGACTCCCGTTTGAAGCGCTCCTTATGAGCCGCCTGACCCCTGCAGTTCCGCAGCCGACCGCTACCGCAGCCGCACCGAAAAAGACTTCTCTCTCGGCACCGGAGATGAGCGTACGCCACAGCACGGCAGCAACCAACAGTTCTCATCAGAACCAGCCGCGGCGGCTCACTTCCCTGGGAACGAAGAGAGCGAAGGCTCCGCGTCAGCGACCCAGCACCGCAGTCTGAGCTTGGAAAAGCCGGTGCGGCGGCCACCGTGCTCCCAACACCGGTCGACTCCGCCAGAAAAGCCGTCGAGTTCGTGTTGAAGCCTCCCCGGCACGTTGCCGTGGTCAAAAGACTCAGACGTCCCGACCCACTGCCTCGGAAAACTTCACGAGTTGACACGGGTTCACTTCTCCGATTCGCTCGCTCACTGGCCTTTCCCGTGCCTCAGCCACCCGTCATCGCTAGGATGCATGGCACATTCTACAATCTATGGGGAAAGCCGTATGCTCCAATCCATCTCTTGGGGCATGACAGGCACTAGAGCTATTTCTTTTTCCCGGTCCGGTCGAGATCTCCGGGCACGATTCCGCTCACGCCGTCGTTCGCATCCGACGCAGCGCGCTCTTGTCAGTCCGCACGATCCTACTTCTCTCTTGGCAGTGCGCTTCCAGTCGGATAGACTCCGGGGCACCTCGGTGATCCTCAGGTCCCAAATCATCTATCATCGTCACTTATAGTTCCGGCAACATCATTCTTCTACGGCTGCTCAACTTTAGCCCTACTTTCAATCCTTCCGCGAGTCCTTCGTAACCGTGTCCGAGCAGTCCCAATCGCAGAGACGAAGCTCTCCGCATTCGCTCGTGGTCGTAGGTACCCTCTTCGGTCCCATCTCGAAGCAGTTCGGACTACTCGTGCACTGCTTACTCGGCACCGACTAGTCTCCGGACCCAGCTCATTACAGCCTATTCCGCCACGCCCTTGTGCCGTCTCGAGAACCCTCGCTGCTCGTTCTCGCGTGCCAGACAGCTGCTTTATGGGATGTTGGTCCAAGATATTCCGGAACAGCCCGGCTGGCTTCTGGGCTCGGCTTGGGTGACATACATCAGCCCAAGGCGATCCAGTCCGCTGCATCAGCTATATATCTGTTACAGAGTCTTGGGTCTGCAAACAGCCACCATTGCGCGCCCTCCTCGGAACCGTATGCAGTACCAGGCCCAGAGCCGCCCCAGACTTCAAGGAGCCAGCCTATTCCTTGGAAAACAACTTGACGTCAAGGCCCGTCTCTCCTCCTCTCCTCACTCCGATTAGCGTGTCTTTGGCGGGCACTTTCCTATAACCTCTAGAGTCTCCCGTCTCTTCCTCTCATTGCCTTCACGCTCACCAGGATCTGCTCGCGTTGTAAACTCGTGGCACTATGAGTCATCAATCCCTTAAAGGCTAGAGCTGGTGGCCAGACATTAAAGAACTGGATCTCCGAATGTGGTAAATATGTGTTATCTTATTGCGTTCCATATTACGTCGACGAGGTCGCCTTCGCCTTATTAGGCTATATTAAGGTCCACGCTGGACTCTTACTACTCATGCCCTTCTTTGTAAAGCATCATACAGTCCGACGGNCTTCATGTGTCTTCCTCTGCTCTCACAGTGAGCCAGGATTTTACCCTTTGTCTCTTACCAACATGGGGTGCTTCATGTGTCTTCCTCTGCTCTCATTCTATAGGTACCCAGCCCCAGGTAACACAAGAGTACATCCTATAGAAGGGGGAAAGGAACTCTTATAACTGGGCATCCCCTCTGGGACTAGCAAAGCCTCTGCCAGGCTTAAACTCCCCAGAGCCAGTTGTTGAGGGAGTAAACCCTCAGTCATATACCACCTCTTCCCCTACCCTGATTATGTTGTTTGATTACCAAACTGACTTCGGTGGTACTAGGGGAGCACATTATGCTCCATAATAAGGACGAGACCAAGGACAAGAGTATTGTCCAGGTGGAAATAGGAGTTGTTCAGTGAGTTAATATCCTAATATATTAGACTGTGGATCCTGATTGTGCATGTGTGGTGGAAGGGGCAATACTGAGGATGGGGTTGATGCTGCTTTTTCTCCTCTTTTGGAGGGACACTATTTGTGGCATGCCATTCTTCCTTTTAACTTATTGTTAACACCCTGCACTGGAGCTACTTATAGCACTCAGGCACCCATCTGCAGCAGGGTGGTGGTGGTACTTCAGTTACATATGTAAAGCTGAACTCCTCCCCAAACCCACTTTTGAACTAGTAGAACTAGACATGGAGTAACTACACAAGGCCCTGGTCACACCTTTGTAACCATGGACATCAGAACTTCATAACTGACCAATGGACTTTCTGCCCTCTTGCATGTGTGGACCCTCCTTTGCCCACTGTACAGTGGTGCAGAAAACAATTGGAATTGGAATTCCTGTGGCCTTTCAAGGCCATCTAGGGCAGGCACCCCAAGGGGTGTGGGCTGATATCTGAAGAATGGGGCCCATCACCTCTTGGAGCTGTGGTGAACTGATATATTTTGAAAATGAACAAATACTGAGGAAAGGAAGATTTGGGCAGAATCTGTATAGAAGTGGGAGAAACAAACAATATGAAATTTAAAATTATTGACCCTAGGGTCATTTGGTGAAGGCTATAGCTTAACAGAGCATGGTAAATGTACATTAGTATAAATGAATTATGGTAGAGAAATTTCATCAGACCTCATACACATATCTTTTACCCACTGTTAGTTTTTGTCACTGTTTCAAACCTATCCAGTGTTTGCTCACTTTATAGAAACTTAATAAATATTGTTTTTCACTGAGTGTTTAGTAAAATGCTCTCATGAGTATGTAAAAGAGGGTTTGCTCCATTTATCAGAACTGCCAAAGATAGCCAGTTAATATTTGTAAAGTGCTCTGAAGTTGAAATGTGCTGTACAAGTACTAAGTATTATTATAAATGAGGAAGCAAAGCAATGCTCTGAAGCTGTTTCAGCTGGGAACAACTCTGTGATTATAAGGTTTAGACATTTGAACATGACTTGGCTTCCACAATATGGAAAAATAACCTGTAGTTTCCCACTGTACCTTATAGGATCTGTGGCAAATTGCCGGTATTGTTCTGCTGGGTCTCACGCTTTCTCTTCTCTGGGGTAGGTTCAGGGCGCTATTGCTTGCCTCTGAACCAGTTCTTAATCATTCCCCTAGTGTCCTTGGAGGAGGGGAGTGGAGAGGGAGGGACCTGGGCCCGCCCTCTACTCCAGGTCCCAACCCAGGGGCCCTGGGGTTGTGGT